>NC_062535.1:12066897-12146897 GCF_022655615.1 Tachysurus fulvidraco | reverse complement strand
TGAAGTGACTCTTGTACACAACCAGGTCATTTACACAGTATTCAGTAACATGTAACCATCAGCGTGTAATGTTTAGTGTTTGTATGTTGTGTAGAAGTGTTGTATATTGTGTAAGATGTTCTAACGGTCTTTACAGAGCTCGACTCCAGCACCAGGATGTTCCTTCTAGTATCTGCCAAATGAATGCAGCTAATGTATTTGTGTCATTTTTGTGTGTCTTTTCTCCAGCTGTGGTCACCTGTATCACTGTCAGTGCCTGCAGCGGAAGGAGCAAGGGGTTGTGGGTAAAGAACTCGGGCTCGCAGGAGATCGGGTTCATTCGTGGATCTGTTATAAATGCACGTCCAGTCAGGGAGCTCGTCCAGGAGACCGGCTGCTCGCCGAGGCAGGACGAGCTCGATCCACCTCTCTGGCTCAGGTCTGATTGCTAATTCATTCAACTGTGTGTGTGTGTGTGTGTGTGTGTGTGTGTGTGTGTGTGTGTGTGTGTGTGTGTGTGTGTGTGTGTGTGTGTGTGTGTGTGTGTGTGTGTGGTGTGTGTGTGGTGTGTGTGTGTGTGTGTGGTGTGTGTGCGTGTGTGGTGTGTGTGTGTGGTGTGTGTGTGTGGTGTGTGTGAGTGTGGTGTGTGTGAGAGTGGTGTGTGTGTGTGAGTGTGGTGTGTGTGAGAGAGAGTGGTGTGTGTGTGAGAGTGTGTGTGTGTGTGTGTGGTGTGTGTGTGTGGTGTGTGTGAGTGGTGTGTGTGAGAGTGGTGTGTGTGTGTGAGTGTGGTGTGTGTGTGTGAGTGTGGTGTGTGTGAGAGAGAGTGGTGTGTGTGTGAGAGTGTGTGTGTGTGGGTGGGTGGTGTATGAGTGTGTGTGTGTGTGTGTGTTGTGGAGTGGTTGGGTGTGTGGTGGTGGTGGTGTGTGTGGGGTGGTGGTGTGGTGTGTGGTGTGTTGGTGGAGTGTGGGGCTGTGGTGAGAGTGGTGTGTGTGTGTGAGTGTGGTGTGTGTGAGAGAGAGTGGTGTGTGTGTGAGAGTGTGTGTGTGTGTGTGTGGTGTGTGTGAGTGGTGTGTGTATGTGTGGTGTGTGTATGTGTGGTGTGTGTGAGAGTGGTGTGTGTGAGAGTGGTGTGTGTGAGTGTGGTGTGTGTGAGAGTGGTGTGTGTGAGAGAGAGTGGTGTGTGTGTGGGTGGGTGGTGTATGAGTGTGTGTGTGTGTGTGTGTTGTGGAGTGGTTGGGTGTGTGTGTGTGTGTGTGTGTGTGTGTGTGTGTGTGTGTGTGTGTGTGTGTGTGTGTGTTTCTCTGCATTTTTCAGCACCTCATACAATCTGAGACACCTGAAAATAACCATATTTGTTACTCTACATAAGATGAATGTTTTAGCCTTACATGGTCAGGGCTGCTTTATTATAGTTTACACCGTTTCATTCACACACATTGATTTCTTCCTATTTGTTATTCATATATGTGCTAATGTGGGGCACTTTAACTTGTTAAGGTTCTGTCAGTGATTTATGAGGTTCCCCGGAAGCCGCTGTTTATCAGGCACGATGAATGAATTGAGTTCATAAAGCATTCATAATGCACAGGTTTTCTTGAGGTGTGTGCAGGGAGTAATGTCGTTTTTCTGTTGGTTTGTGGTTGTGTTACACTACTGAGAGCATACAAAAGTGTGCACATGGCTGTAATTTACTTGTACCAGTGTATTTTGCCTATACTGTACATATACATAGTTGTGTGAAAAAGTGTTTGCCCCCTTCCTGATTTTTATTATTCACGTTTGTCACACTTTAATTTAGTTTCAGATCATCAAACAAATTTAAATATTAGTCAAAGACGACACAAGTAAACACAACATGCAGTTTTTTTAAACGTAGGTTTTTATTGTTTAGGGAAAACAAAATCCAAACCTACATGGCCCTGTAAAAAAAATCAGGAAGGGTGCCAACACTTTTTCACACCACCGTATGTGCGTGTGTATATATATGTATATCGTCGCTGTCAGGCGGAATCCTCGTATCTCCAAAATCATTATTTTTCAGGTACTTAAAAAAACCGCTGTATCTTATCTGTAATTCACAGGTTTAGTCTGCATCGCAGTGAATTGTCTTGCGCGAAATTCCTGTCCTCAGACGAGCACCAGAACTAGCGGGGGTCAAGATTTGTTTTTTTTCTTTGAGCCCAGTGAAGACATTTACCTCAGAAGACGTGTTGATTCGTTCAGACTCTTCTTGAGGAGAAATATGCCACAGAGCTCTCCCACGGAGTGAAGAAGAGATGGACAATTGAAGTGTCCAATGGAGTTAAGATATTTGTGCTCACGCTATTTTCAAGACTTTAGATTGGTTAATAACTTTTAAAATAACAGACCCACGTGGGGACTGACCAATAGCATTGATATGTGAAAAAATATGAAATTGACCAAATTTGGACATAGGAGGTTTCCACCTGACAGCGATGATATATATATATATAGACACATTACAATAACACAACACACTACAAGTTGCCAAGAGGATCATTATAATGTTACTAAAAGGTCTATTAAAACTGTAACTAAAAGCAATCATAACATTTGACCCCTTGAGCTTAAAATCATGGTTCTTTATTCCTTTCGATTTTATTTATCATCCTGATTTTTAACACCACTAAAATATTATATGAGCAGCTTAGATTTCTAAAGACAACTTTGCTGCTTCTAACCCTAAAAAAATCTCCACCTTAAATATGAGGGAATATTTAAAGAGTCAAATCGTCCCCCTAAAATATCCGATGAAGTCGATCATGTCAACGACGGTGGCGAAGCCGACGATTATATAGACTGTATTATAGACAGACTGTATTTTTATGATGTCTAATACAATGGTCAGTTTTTACTGATATTACTAATGAGTCCTAAATGAAATGGAACATTTAACCACCGAGTCTAGATCAGTAGATAAGAGTAAGAGTAGCTAAGACCGATCAGACATCATGTTACAACTAGAATGAGTTACATTTGCACTTTTGAGCCAAATAGTACATGTAGAGTGGAAATCCTTCTATAATTACCCTCTCTGGTGTCACCCAGATGAGGATGGGTTCCTTACTGAGTCTGGGTCCTTTTAACGTTTGGTCTCGATGTCATCTCCACACCTCCATCATGTCTGGTTTGCTTATTAGACGTCAGTTTAAATTTACAAACGTAGAATATTTATCCTGAATCGATATATTATTTATAACGCTTCACAGGGACAATGGCCATTGTTAAGAGTCGAGCATGTTTAGGTTATACATGTGACTAGCATGGTATTGATCCTTGATAGATTTTCTTTGTTCGACCTCCAGTTCGTGACCTCCAGTTCTCGTATCCAATGACGACGAAGTGTTGGATGTTTCAGGAGTCCAGGCCACCCAGAGCCTATAATTAAACCCGTCTGTCCTCATCCCTTCTTTTTTTTCTTCTTTTGTCTGCTTCTGTCAGTGCATCTGTGTGTCAGAGCGCTCACCTGTCATCTCTCATTTGTGTTTCAGACCAAAGTAACATCCGTCCATCGGGGATCCGCCACCGAGACCCGTCACAGAAAGGTAAGAAAATGACCAGCGGCATCGTGATAATGGGATTATAATCCAGAATGGGACTGTACGCTGGTTACATTCAGACTGGGTACATGATCATCCTGCATTCAGCATATTTTAAGCAAATCAGGGTCCTTTTATAAAAATGTTATGAATTGGAGGAAAATTCAAAAAAATTATTCAACCTAAGTGTCGGTCTTATACGTCTCCAACGTGGGTCACTGCTTCTATATGTAGATTATGCAAATTATCTTACTGAGGCCATCCTTAAAAATATTCTTGTTTGCCGTAATCCGACTGACCCTGTCAATTTAGGACCGACTCAATTTTTACAATTTTTTTTGCTTTAAGTTCGACCGACTTGCCGGTTGTAAAAAGACCTAACAATTTTTTTTTTACTTTTCAAACAACTAATAGAAAAGCAATAAAATAATATTAACCGTTCGGGCACCATAATACATCTAAAAAACAGCTTGACACCGCTTTAACTTGGCACAAAGTTCTGTTACAACTGTGTCCAGCATCAAAATAAGGTTTGCGATGATGCGCCCCAAGGCACGGGTCAGTGAAGACCCAATCAGTGACGTCACCATATGCTAATTTGTTTAAAGTCATACCTACATAATCACCATCATCAAATTTGTACTTTTTTTTTTTTACATTGAAACTTGAAAAAAAAAATAGACCTACATATATATATATATATATTTTTTTTTGTTACTGCAAACCAAAATATTTTAAAGGATGGCCTGAAGTTTACAAGTTTTTTTTTTACAAGGAGTTTTTAATAGCTTCTTAACTAACAGCTTTAATAAACACAAGCTCTTGCCTTTAAGCCTGAAAACCAAATCAGGGATAGAAAATGTGGACCGACAAATCAGTTCGTCTTTTTTTCTCTGCTGTTAATTTAAAAAAAAAAAAAAAAAAAAGGCAGATGGCAAGTGATACGGACGTCCCAAGAGGCCATGCGTTATTTTTTTCTTTTTCTTTCTTGTTTAATCGTAATGATCTTTTTGTATTCATTTATTGTTCTATGGCGTAAGAGCTGCCGGACCCTCGCCGTTCCCTTTCAGCGATATTACCGCTAAGTATCTAAAAGCCACTCCCACAATATATATGTGCGCCTAGTTTCGCTAACCCTGGTTTAACCGCAGCAGGGACACGATATTGTCTTCGACTACAAAGATGCAGACATCACAGGACGTCTGTGAAGAGACGGTAGTAAATAAGATGCAATAAAAGACTAATACGTATTGTCAGTGTATTACTGTAGGGATCTGTTCTAGGAGTTTATCACATTAATCACTGAAAGTGTGGTTTAATTTAACCGAAGGATTTTCATCCTCGTTAATCCGCAGCTTAGAGAATAGCACCGTCGCTGCACATCTTACTGTTTTACACATTTATCGCATGGTGAACGACTGGAGCTTTCAGAACTAATATTTCCTACTAGTGAGGAACAGGAGGACGTGCTGAAGCACAAACAACAAAGACATTCAGATGGGTGCGTTATTAAAGATCACAGGCGTCTCCGGGCGTGTGGACAAAAGTGCAGTCTCAATAAAGAGTAATACAGTCAGTTATCTACAACACAGAGCGACAGAACGGGAAGAAGAGGGAAAAAAACAGAACGTGATTTTTTTTTTT
Source organism: Tachysurus fulvidraco (assembly GCF_022655615.1). Lineage (NCBI taxonomy): Eukaryota > Metazoa > Chordata > Actinopteri > Siluriformes > Bagridae > Tachysurus > Tachysurus fulvidraco. The sequence goes on along the minus strand of NC_062535.1, from coordinate 12,141,714 downwards.
CCATTGAAAGTGTAAAATTTTTAGCTCAGGCTTGGAGAAAGCATGCCGCGGGCCGTGCTCACGCTCACTCGCTCGCTGTAGAGAGAGAGGCTCTGACTTGTTTTGTAGATGCAGCCATGTGTGAAACAGAGTCAGACTCTCATCTGCACTCCCATCTCTAAAACATTAGCTTGGTTATGATGTGGCTTTAACCTGACGCCACTCACTCACTCTCTTCTGTTTCTGTTTCACACACACACACACACACAGACACACACACACACACACACACACACAGATACACACAGCCACACACGCACACACAGACACACACACACACACACGCACACACAGATACACACAGCCACACACACACACACGCACACACAGACACACACACACACACACACACACACACACACACACACAGATACAGACACACACACACAGATACAGACACACACACACACACACACACACACAGATACAGACACACAGATACACACAGACAGAGAGACACACACACACAGAGACACATACACATACATTGACACACACACAGAGACACATACACATACATTGACACACACACAGAGACACACAGACAGGGATAGAAAATGTGGACCGACAAATCAGTGCGTCTTTTTTTTTCTTTGCTTTTTCACACAGACACACAGACAGCCAGACACACACACACACACACACACACACACACACACACACACACACACACACACACACACACACAGATACACAGACACACACACAGACACACACACACAGATACAGCGACACAAAGACAGACACACACACACAGAAACACACACAAAACACACACAGACACATAGACAGACACGCACACACACAGACAGACAGACAGATACACACACACACAAACAGACACACACACAGAAGATGCACACACACACAGACACACACACACACACACACATAGACAGACGCACACACACACACACACACACAGACACACACACACAGACGCGCACACACACACAGAGACACACACACAGATACAGAGACAGACAGACACACACACACATACACACACACACACACACACACACACACACACACATTCTCATTTAATTTCTTTCTCAGCAATTTTCCAGGGACCACCGGTGACAGTGTGCACTTTCTTTCTCTCCATTGAGAATTCAGAGTCTCCCTTTGCAGTTAAAATTCATTGCTCATCTGTGGAGACGGCTGCGTTTTCATTTAAAGTGACAGCTTTGGCAGAGTGTTGGTAAAATAAACAGTTCGACCTCTTCGACCTCTGATATTCCTCTTCTATCCTCCTTATCCAGTCATTGGACTCCTCTTTGCCTGCTTTTCCTCCTTCCCTTTCTTCTCTTCGAGACATTCCCATCTGTCATCACCCAAGCGACGATGATTAAGCACCGTAATTAGGCTGCATTTTTCCAACAGTAATGTCAAGTATCGCGAGCTAATCATAGCACTGACAGAGCAGCAGGAGGGACAGAGAATTCTCTGTTCATTTATTCCAACACCCACAGCTTCTCAGATTATGGCCACTCTACCACACACTGACCCTTGGCTCAGCACGTGCTGAAGGTCTGATTCGTCTGATATACTTACAGATCAGTCGTGATGCAGAGTCCACGAGTTGCCACACCGCCTTCAGCAGAACACATCAGCTAAGAGAAGCATGTACAACGTTCAGCAGATTCCTCGTGACTTACGTTTTAATTATTTATACACCTGAGCAGTTGAAGGTTAAGGAACTTGATCAAGGGCCCAGCAGTGGCAGCTTGGTGGTGCTGGGATTTGAACTCACAACCTTCCAAATCGTTAATCCGCAATCCATCAGACACGTCACGATACGTCTTACATATCCACACGACGGAATGAAAACAGTACGGTTCATCAAGAACCGATACAACCCACGTCAGATACAGTTCAGTTTAATAGGAAGAGAAGTGAATGTGCTTCAGCTGAGCCTTCATCATAGACAGCTGGACCAAGTTTCCAGTTCAAATCACTTTTTATTTCCACTTCTGTTTTACACAACTGTGTTATTATCTACTGAGTGCAGAAAATACAACAACGAGCAAGTCCACAAGGTCCAGACAGTGCCAGAATCCAGTCAGTGCCTGAAATCAACAGATCCTTCATTATTACACTTTATTATGGGCAGATAACGTATCATACGGCTGTATTTTGGTTATGGGTGGCCAAATATTACAAAATTGAGTGGCAGATCGCAAAAAGAGATGGATTCATCTTTGTTTCCAGTGTGTCTGCCATTTGTATGTAGCTGATTAACTGCACTGTGGCCAGGGAATGGCTGCTAAATCTGTATCACATGAGGCCAGGTTGTATTTTAAAAGTCTCTGTAAAATCCATCATACAGCTGTCAGAAAGCTCAGGGTGGCAGAGTTCAGTGACAAAGAAATAAAATGTTTTATTAACGTAGACTCTTTTGTCAGAGCAATAAACGGTGTAAAGGGAAATAGTACAGCTGTTGTACAGCTTTTAAATCCGTAGCAGGTTTTAACCCTAATGAAAAGAAAATGCTGTGTACGGAAAAAGCTGTTAAAAAAAAAACTCCTCTGGGTTACTAGATTTTTTTTCTGGGGTACTACAGATTCCATAAAATAACACATTTTTAAACAGAAATATAAATTTTATTATTAATTTTTTTAAATCCTGTATTGTGATGTAATCAGGGTTGCCAGTTCTGTAACTTAAAATCCGCTCAAGATCCACCGATCCTAAATTATTTTGCGTTGGTGAAACTTTTGGCTGATTACGCATTCTGTTTAATGTGCTAGACTTGGAGAAACGTATTTATTCTTCATAAATAAATGTTATTATTAGCTCTGATATACTACAATTTTTTATAATATAATTACTCATTTTTGTGTGGAATCTGATCAGTTACATTACTGTGACCAGATTTTATAGAAAAGAAACGTCCGTGAATAAATAATAAAAATAATAGTCATGTTTTAATCGTTCAGCGGAAACATAAGTTAGCCACTCATAGACGTAATAAGCCGAGATTAATGGTGTTCAGACTACGATCTGAATGCAAGACAGAATAAAAGACTATCAATACACTCAGGTTCCTCTCAGTGTTTGTCCCTGATGTCATCTCAGGGAGGTTTTCCTCACCGCTGTCGCCTCTGGTTTACAAATTGGCAGTGGAAGTGGTAGCTCAGTGCTTGATCAGAAGGTCATGAGTTTGGGCCCCTGATCAAGGCCCTTGACTCTTAATTGCTCAGCTGTATACAGTACATGAGATAAATGTGAGTTGCTCTGGAAAAGGGGCGACTACCAGATACCGTAAACGTAAATTCTTTCATATCCCAAGCTGGAATCCTCTGTAGGTCCTGTGAGGAAATCAGCTCACATTTCTCTTTGAGTTTTTTTAGTCATGTGGGGCACGTAAACTTTTCTACCATTTCTTTTGTAATTCTACAATCATCTCCCCGAGTCTGGGAAGATTTCTTTTTCTATTTTTTTTTTCTAACAGCACTTTTCATTATGAACTGAATTCATTAGCTTGATGCATTAGTACCATTTTTGCAATTAAGCTTTTGTCTCCAAGTGGCACAGACTTGAGCCTTCACTAAAGTGGTCTACTTTCTCAAAGTGCACATTTTCATTTCAAAGGACCCCGATGGGGGCGGATTTATCTCTCTGATTATAATCAGTGACTCATCACAGCGACTTCCCATCAGGCTTTTTGCCCCCCTCAGTGGTGTCACGAGCATCCGGCTCTACATACAACACCCTTCACCAGAAAGGCCCTTCTTTCCTGAAGCCTCTCTCTCTCTCTCTTTCTCTCTCTCTCTCTCTCTCTCTCTCTCTCTCTCTCTCTCTCTCTTACTCACACACACACACACACACACACACACACACACACACACACACACAGGTGTCACACTTGGTCGGGGGTTTCGTAGCAGCGGCTCACTGCTGTGGTCAGGCTGTCGTGAGCTTCCCCTTTAATTAATATTTAACCCGTGTGCTGGCGCTAACGAGGCTGCATGTGGATACACCAGCAAGGTGTTTTAAATGTCAGCACAAGGCTTCTGTATTCAATTGAAAGCCTTTAAACGTTACAGTGCACAGCAGTGACTTCAGTACAGAAGTAAAGAAGCAGAATCAGACGTATAAATATCTACCTGCCCCATTGCAAGCTCTTCCACCTTCTCTTATTCGGAGGAGACCTTTCGTCTTTCCTCTTATCTCTCTGCTCTGGAGTTTCTCACTTGACAGATGAACAGTCCCTCGCTTTCTGTGACATCAGCCATCAGCCACTATAATCATTAAGGAAGCCAACAAAGGGTTTTGGGGTCGAAAGGAGTGAGAGAAGAAAAAATATCTAAAGCAGATTTAAAATTCTGCTTCCTCCACTGATGTGTGAAAGGATTCTACCATAAAGGTTCTGCATTTTAAACCACACGTTATTTCTCCGCAAACGTGCCGAGGTAACGTCTCAAAGTTTCTGATGGTTCATCAAATTCTCACTTTTTTCAAGATTTTAAAGGAGCGCTTCATCCCGAAATGCTCCTTCTAGCTAATAAAGCATCAAAGCTAGCTGTTGTTTGCGTTATCACTCTGTGTTAAAGATCCAGACTCCCTCTGGCTTTCACTCTGTTGCTTACCGTTAGCAGACTGAGTGATGTATTCCTTTAAAAAGGAGACACAGAGGATTCATTAGCGCCATGTTCTGTGTGAATCCAGAGAACATGTGGCTTCTGTTTGTTGTGCCTGAGTTCTCACTCCATGCCAGAAGTTTCTGTAATTAAGGGCCAGCTGTGGTTGTAAATCTTATTCAAGCGCTAATCTGAACAGATGCTGACAGAAACGCCACACAGTTTAGCACCGACGTCGGCTGGGGGCCGAAACCTGAACACCAAGACTGTATTTAATACGAAAAGCCCATGAAAGATTTTCCTCAGAAGATCATTTTTCCTTGTTGCTACATTCTTCTTCTAAACCATGTGAGGTGAAGCAGCCTGCCAGTCAGTCAGAAGTGCCGTGTAATAGGTTTAATAGGTAAGTGAGCAGAGGGGTAAGTAAGCGCTTTTAGGAACACGCTCTTCTGCAGACCACAGCTTCGTCAAATCAACGCGAGCGCCGGCCGCAGGCTCACGCCTCGCCAACGTAAACGACTAAAGCGTGACCGAGTTGATTTCTTTTTGCGCTGGAAGGAGACAGAAAAATAATTGCATTTATTTTGCCCCCGAACTCTAGAGCCATTCAATCACACTTCTGCTCCTGAGTTCAAACAGACGCACACACAGACACACACAAACACTGCACTTATGAAGTAAACAGTTCCTGAAAACAACCTTTTTTTTTTGGGCTTTCAAGCGCACTCGAGAGAAAACAGCTAATATTTCTTGGTATTGTGGCGAATTTAAATGGAGTCCCTACAAGTCACACTGTAAGGTCAGATGTGCTGTTTAACATGAATAGCAAACAACACCACACTGTGTAGAGCTCCAAGACATCCAAGACATTGTCTTCTGTTGTCATGTAGAGTTGTGCTGTGTTATTGTGTTGTTACGTCATGTTGTGTTGTGCCATGCTGTATTGTATGTTGTATCATATTGTGTTGTGTCATGTTACATCGTGTTGTGTGTTGTGTTATGTCGTGTGTCATGTCACGTTGTGTTGTAATGTCATGTTGTCGTCTTATGTTGTGTGTTATTGTGTTATGTCATGTTGTGTTGTATGTCATGTGTGTTGTTGTGTTGTCACGTTGTGTCGTGTTATGTCATATTGTCATGTCGTGTTATGTCATGTTGTATGTCGTGTTGTATCTCATGTTTTGTGTCATGTGTGATGAGTTGTGTTGCATCATATTGTCATGTGTGATGATTTGTTTTGCATCATATTGTGTCATGTGATGAGTTGTGTTGTCATGTGTGATGAGTTGTGTTGCATCATATTGTCATGTGTGATGAGTTGTGTTGCATCATATTGTGTCATGTGATGAGTTGTGTTGTCATGTGTGAAGAGTTGTGTCATGTTGTGTCATGTGTGATGAGTTGTGTTGCATCAATCATATTGTGACATGTGTGATGAGCTGTGTTGCATCATATTGTGTCATGTGATGAGTTGTGTTGTCATGTGTGAAGAGTTGTGTTGTGTCATGTTGCGTCATGTGTGATGAGTTGTGTTGCATCATATTGTGTCATGTGATGAGTTGTGTTGTCATGTGTGAAGAGTTGTGTTGTGTCATGTTGCGTCATGTGTGATGAGTTGTGTTGCATCAATCATATTGTGTCATGTGTGATGAGTTGTGTTGCATCATATTGTGTCATGTGTGATGAGTTGTGTTGCATCATATTGTGTCATGTGTGATGAGTTGTGTTGCATCATATTGTGTCATGTGTGATGAGTTGTGTTGCATCATATTGTGTCATGTGTGATGAGTTGTGTTGCATCATATTGTGTCATGTGATGAGTTGTGTTGTCATGTGTGAAGAGTTGTGTTGTGTCATGTTGCGTCATGTGTGATGAGTTGTGTTGCATCATATTGTGTCATGTGATGAGTTGTGTTGTTATGTGTGAAGAGTTGTGTTGTGTCATGTTGCGTCATGTGTGATGAGTTGTGTTTTTATAAGATCCAATACATCACAGTTTGTCTGAAAGCCCATCGCTGAATGTAACGGCTGAAAATTACCCAAATGTCTGTGTGCGTCAGACTTGACGTTATTTATCGTGTTTGGTTTTCACAGGAACGACGGAAAGCTTCCAGTAAAGTGTTACAGATTGGGAAATCAGACATGGCAGCTATTTACACACACACACACACACACACACACACACACACACACACACACACACACACACACACAGAGAGAGAGAGAGAGCTCATAACCTAGGCTAAGGACCAAAAGCTATAATGTAATTTCTTCTGGTATTCTGTGGTTCATGAAGGAAAATCCAGTGAGACCTCTGATGATAAAAACAGCAGTGAGCAGCCATTATGGATAAAGACTACATGGTCATACAGAGGAATACTGAGGCATTTTACACTGCTGTGTACACCCCGTGGTGCAAAAGCTGTTCATTCATGAGCTTATACCCCAAGATGAAAGTGCTGCTAAATGATTTCCAGTGTTATATAAGACACCAGGCTGGTGTCACAATCAGAAGCCCTGTTCCACAACAATTACACAGAAAAGACAAACCTAACAATGACCAAAACAAACAATTCACATAAATCCTCCTTTTTCTCTTCAGGAAACTTTTAGTTCTCCTTCTCGTTAAGCCATTCATCTAATCCGAGTGAAATGAAAACTTTGGGTTCATTAACTGTCCAATTTCACACAACTTTAAGCAGATGAGACAAGCGTGTGGAAAAGCTAAACACACCGCGAGTCCTTTCATTCATTTTTAACAAGTCATCACAGATATCAAAGCAACCGATTACAACAAATTATTCATTTGTGGGAAACGATTTTTCCACATCGTTTTGCGGTCAACAGTTTAGAGACAGTGTCACTGAGGAAGAGACAGGAGTCAGAGCTAGAGGTAGCCGAACTGAAGATGTTGAGGTTCTCTTTGGGAGTGACGAGATTGGACAGGATTAGGAACGAGTACATCAGAGGGACAGCTCATGTTGGACGTTTAGGGGACAAAGTCAGGGAGGCCAGATTAAGATGGTTTGGACATGTTCAGAGGAGGGAGAGTGAGTATATTAGTAGGAGAATGTTGGACATGGAGCTGCCAGGCATGAGGCAAAGAGGAAGGCCAAAGAGGAGGAATATGGATGTAATTAATGAGGATATGAAGCTAGTGGGTGCAAGTGTTGAGGATGCAGAAGATAGGGATAGGTGGAGAGAGATGATTCGCTGTGGCGACCCCTGAAGGGAAAAGCCGGAAGAAGAAGAAGATGATGATTTGTGGTCAACAATTCTTTTTTAATAAAGAATATATTTATTTATAGTGTTTTATGCTCAGATGTTCCTAATATTTTACTTTGGGTGTAGTATTTACTGTTAGTAATTAAGTCTTATTGGTCAAGTGAGTGTAGTGTAGTGTTGTGTGTGTAGTGTTGTGTGCATATGTGTGTAGTGTTGTGTGTATATGTGTGTAGTGTTGTGTGTGTAGTGTTGTGTGTATATGTGTGTAGTGTTGTGTGTAGTGTTGTGTGTATATGTGTGTAGTGTTGTGTGTAGTGTTGTGTGTATATGTGTGTAGTGTTGTGTGTGTAGTGTTGTGTGTGTAGTGTTGTGTGCATATGTGTGTAGTGTTGTGTGTGTAGTGTGTGTGTAGTGTTGTGTGCATATGTGTGTAGTGTTGTGTGTGTAGTGTGTGTGTAGTGTTGTGTGTATATGTGTGTAGTGTTGTGTGTGTAGTGTGTGTGTAGTGTTGTGTGTGTAGTGTGTGTGTAGTGTTGTGTGCATATGTGTGTAGTGTTGTGTGCATATGTGTGTAGTGTTGTGTGTGTAGTGTTGTGTGCATATGTGTGTAGTGTTGTGTGTGTAGTGTTGTGTGCATATGTGTGTAGTGTTGTGTGCATGTGTGTAGTGTTGTGTGTGTAGTGTTGTGTGCATGTGTGTAGTGTTGTGTGCATATGTGTGTAGTGTTGTGTGTGTAGTGTTGTGTGCATATGTGTGTAGTGTTGTGTGTGTAGTGTTGTGTGCATATGTGTGTAGTGTTGTGTGTGTAGTGTGTGTGTAGTGTTGTGTGCATATGTGTGTAGTGTTGTGTGTGTAGTGTTGTGTGCATATGTGTGTAGTGCTGTGTGCATATGTGTGTAGTGTTGTGTGTGTAGTGTTGTGTGCATATGTGTGTAGTGTTGTGTGCATATGTGTGTAGTGTTGTGTGTGTAGTGTTGTGTGCATATGTGTGTAGTGTTGTGTGTGTAGTGTTGTGTGTATATGTGTGTAGTGTTGTGTGTGTAGTGTGTGTGTAGTGTTGTGTGCATATGTGTGTAGTGTTGTGTGCATATGTGTGTAGTGTTGTGTGTGTAGTGTTGTGTGCATATGTGTGTAGTGTTGTGTGTGTAGTGTTGTGTGCATATGTGTGTAGTGTTGTGTGCATATGTGTGTAGTGTTGTGTGTGTAGTGTTGTGTGCATATGTGTGTAGTGTTGTGTGTGTAGTGTTGTGTGCATATGTGTGTAGTGTTGTGTGTGTAGTGTTGTGTGCATATGTGTGTAGTGTTGTGTGCATATGTGTGTAGTGTTGTGTGTGTAGTGTTGTGTGCATATGTGTGTAGTGTTGTGTGTGTAGTGTTGTGTGCATATGTGTGTAGTGTTGTGTGCATATGTGTGTAGTGTTGTGTGTGTAGTGTTGTGTGCATATGTGTGTAGTGTTGTGTGTGTAGTGTTGTGTGCATATGTGTGTAGTGTTGTGTGTGTAGTGTTGTGTGCATATGTGTGTAGTGTTGTGTGTGTAGTGTTGTGTGTGTAGTGTTGTGTGCATATGTGTGTAGTGTTGTGTGTGTAGTGTTGTGTGTGTAGTGTTGTGTGCATATGTGTGTAGTGTTGTGTGCATATGTGTGTAGTGTTGTGTGTGTAATGTTGTGTGTGTAGTGTTGTGTGCATATGTGTGTAGAGATTTTTTCATGAGTGAGCTAGTCAACAAAAACAGATAATTCATTTAAAGGGGAAAAAAATAAATTTCAATCAGATTTATTTTATATGATTGTTGCCGTAGAATCCATTATGTCTCCGCAGCACTTATTTTGCAGCTCTGCCCTCAGGCACTGATTTTGCTCCTTAGAATGTTGTTATAAACTAGAACACACACCTCAGTCAACACCTTGCTGTTTATGGGAAAAGCTATTCACATGCAGTTCACATGACGCTGTTGGCTTTGCTGCTGTTGTTGGGCAAATGAACAACACAGAAGTTCATGGTTCTCTCCTGTTTGCTACGCCCTGCACTTCGCCTTGTCTTGTCTTGCCATATCCTCTTGTGCTGCACTCAGTGCTGAGCGTAATGTGGCACAAAGCCACGTCGGCACTGACATCCTACCGAAGATAATGAGCTTGAAGTGGTGAAATTTCTACAAACAGTGTGAAACTAGCTTTTTATACTCAAAAGCAATTTAGTGGCAGGAAGATGTTGTACTCCAGTGTTGGGTATTTTTATTTTTTTTTTCTTCTATCAAACACAACCTTGAATTTCAACACTTTTCCGAGTACTGAGCAAATAGTGGCCGTTTACAGAGAGGCAGTGCACTTGAAATTGTATTTGGAAGTCTGTGGCTAGTTCTCAGTGGAAGGAGAACGTGTCAGTGCGTCACCGTGACACACGGATGAGATCTTTTCTGTGGGAAGGAACCGTACTCTAAAGATGTGGTAGATAGTGATGAGGACTCGTTCTTCTCTAAAGGGGAGCACACGTTCATGTCCGGCTGTGCGGGAGCAGGTGGTGATCTTTTCAGGTCTTTTCTTCACTGTGGTTTTGAGCTCCTTCTAGATTGAGAGCTGCTGGAGTAAGACAGCATGTTAACTGCATCTGCTTCAAAGAAAGAATAGCACTTATGTGGAGGTAAAGCGAGGCTCTTTTGTTACTCAGATTATACACTATATATTATATATATATATATATCTCACAGTAAGAGCTATGTAAGTGGATGTGTACTGAACCAAAACAAACCCTGTGCTTTTTTTTTACTCTTCTTTTCAGCGTCATTAAATGCCAAGCCGTCAGCCGGTAATCGCTCATCCCTTTCTCTGACGTGCAATCAAGCTGGAAAATGTCACTTTTAATGTCCAATTAACTCCACCGTTCTGACTTTTACCAACTTCTTTGCAGCTTTTATCCACATTGTTCTTTGCACGGAAATCCCAGTGGCACAATTTATCTTCTAGTACGGTTCTGGGTGATTCTTTTCTGGCTAAAGAATTGAAATGAACAAATTCTGTAATCAGTTTCCTGCCGAACGACGGACATACAGATATTTGTATATACAGTAAGGTTCGGCTTGCTGTCAAAATGAATACACACTTTTATACACACTGTTGATCCAATACACAGTTCGTTATCATGTACACTATTGACTCAAGTCTACTTCCATTATTCACTGTAAGTCCTTATAAGATAAGGTATCATTTATGTGCTCAATAGAGCAGCAGCTGAGATTGAATAATTGTCTGTTGAAAATCATTAACTACTGACATGTGCAGTAAGATGGGGTGCTGGCCGACGTTACTAACCCATCATGTCTCCGTCCTGCCGCAGGAGCTGACTGAAGTGACACTGGACGCCCAGCAGACACAGGCATGGGATCAGCTGCGCTGCATGTACAGAGGACCCTCCAGAGTAAGACACATCATGCCCACACATGTTCCTACTCCCACTCGCAGTGCTCCATCTCTTCTTTTCTCTCCAGCAGAATGGTCTTTGTTCCTCTACACCACGCGTGCTGTCTGTAAGGATTTGATAGGATGCCGTTCTTCATGTCGTCTCTTCTTAAGCACATCACAATGCACAGAATAATGATGCAAACCTCTGCCTATCGCTCTCTCTGTCCTGAGAGTGTATTGCATAACACACTAAATATACTGCTTCACTCCATCAAAGCAGTGATAGATCAAAGACACACACACACACACACACACACACACACACACACACACAGATATACAAGCTTCCGGTCTGTCCTCTTCCTTTGTGTTACTTCTTCCTTCTCACCGTTCCTCATTTGTTTTCTGTCACGTTTGTATATATAGTACGTCTGACCTGATTGGATCAAATCTACTATGTTCCTGATATGGACAGATTTATTCCTTTTTTTTATCTGACTGACTGGGAGTTGTGTTAAGTTCTAGTTTGAGGGTTTAGTCTTATTGTATTGCGTAGTGTAGAGTGTTAGAGGCTAGTGTTAGTGGTCTAATTAAAGACCCTTGAGTTACAAGTTTTCTGGTTTGCGATGTGTCTATAAGATGTTATATGAACGGTCAGAGCCGAACGAGACTTTTTAAATTGTAAGTGTTATTTTTCTACAGCTTTAAGGCTCACACTAAAGACCTCATTACCAGCATCGGTTTACACGTCTACAAGCGAGCTGCATGTCTAAGGTTTAAAATCTAGTGTTACGTGTTTAGTGTAATGAGTTTAATTTTATGAGATTATTCTTATGTGTGTCGTTTAACTGGGTGTCAGAAGTAAAGCATTACAAGTTTAGTGTTATTATTTTAGGCTCATAGCATTACGAATTTTGTGAAATGTTCTACATCTCTGGTCTCGTGTTACAGCTTTAGCAGGAAGATTTGAAGACAGGCGAGAGTGACATATTTTAAATTTGATATATTGCGAATTTGTTGTGGCATTAAAACAGGAGATCATGACTTACTCTGTGCTCAAAGTGACGCTCGCAGCTCCAGTGGTTTTCTCTGTGGGTGAACGAGGACGATGCTGAACAATTCCAGGATCTGCTTTTTTTTTCATTGGTTGTCGTATTAAATCTTACCCAGATACAATAGTGCTGCTATTTTCTGATTGGTTATTGTGTAGCCGCTTTTTTTTTTTTGATTAGCTGATAAGTGTCAGGCTCGACTAAGAACTCCAGGTGAGACGCGCTTGATTCCTGCCCGGTTCCATAGAGACAGCGGTGCGGACAGATACATTTTGGGCGCTGCGGCTTATTAAATATATGATAAATAGTCAAAACATTTTGCTGCGTGAGAAATACGATGTGTGGCAGGAGAGTGTGAGAAAAGACCCAAATGAGTGACTGTCACTTTAATGTGTGACACTCGCGAGCTCTGCTTTAGTGTTATACCGTATGTCTAGCATTACGAGTTTTGTGTAGTATTACATGTCAAGCATGTTGAGTTTTGTGTTGTGACTTTAGCGTTACATGTGTAGTTTTACGGGTTCTGTGATACGATTTTAGTGTTACATGACCAGCAATATGGGTTTTGTGTTAAAAGCACTTTGCTGTAATGATGGTGTTAGTGTAGTGTTAATGACACTACTGTCTGTCTAGGGTCTGATTCTGTGGGTCTAGCATTACAAGATTTGTGTTAGAAGAATTGTGTTACAACTCCAGCATTATGGGTAATGATATATATGTAGTGAATGTGTGTGTGTGTGTGTGTGTGTGTGTGTGCCCTGCGATGGGTTGGCACTCTGTCCAGGGTGTATCCTGCCTTGATGCCCGATGACGCCTGTGATAGGCACAGGCTCCCTAACTTATGACCCGTGACCCGAGGTAGTTTGGATAAGCGGTAAAAAATGAATGAATGAATGAATATATATGTAGTGATATGGGTGTAATGTTAGAGTCTAGTGTTATGAGGTTAGATCACTAGTCCAGTGTTTTGGATCTAGTGTTGAGGTTTTGAGCCTAGTGTTATGTGTGTGGTGTCACATGGATAGGATACAATCAACTTTTCTCAATCTTCATTGAAAATGGAAGGCAGCATGATAGTCAGAATAAGTTAGGATTACACGTCTAGCTTTATAGGTATAACATATTGTGTAGTATGAGGCTAGCGTACAGGTTTAGCACTGAACTCTAGTATTATCCAGTGTTTGGTGTATAGAATATTATAAGTCGGATATTTTGAGCCAGTTGTTTAGAAAGATATTTTTGTTATTATTCTGGACAAATAAAAACGTAATATAGAAGCACCACTTCTCATTACAGATTCTATAGAAGCATTAATGTTGCATTGACGAGATTAATAATTCATTGATTTCATTGATTAAAATCAAATGAAATTTGGTGTGTTTACACTTCTCCAAACACACACGTGCTTTCTTTTATAGCAAGATCTAAATCATATTCTATTTCTATCACATGGGAGAGTGTGTGGGGTGTGTGTGTGTGTGTGTGTGTGAGTGTGATCCTTTTGGGGGGGTGATCCTGTGTATGTGTATGTGTGTGTGCGCGCGTGTGTGTGTGAGATCCTTTTTGGGGGGGTGATCCTGTGTGTGTGTGTGTGTGTGTGTGAGAGTGATCCTTTTGGGGGGGGGGGTGATCCTGTGTGTGTGAGTGTGATCCTTTTGGAGGGGGTGATCCTGTGTGTGTGTGTGTGTGTGTGTGTGTGTGTGTGTGTGTGTGTGTGTGTGTGTGTGTGTGTGTGTGTGAGTGTGATCCTTTTGGGGGGGTGTGATCCTGTGTGTGTGTGTGTGTGTGAGTGTGTGTGAGTGTGTGTGTGTGTGTGTGTGTGTGTGTGTGTGTGTGTGTGTGTGTGTGTGAGTGTGTGTGTGAGTGTGATCCTTTTGGGGGGGTGTGATCCTGTGTGTGTGTGTGAGTGTGTGTGAGTGTTTGTGTGTGTGTGTGTTATCCTTTGGCTGTGTGTGTGTGTGTGTGTGTGTGTATGTGTGTGTGTGTGTGTATGTGTGTGTGTGTGTGTGTGTGTGTGTGTGTGTGTGTGTGTGTGTGTGTGTGTGTGTGTGTGTGAGTGTGAGTGTGTGTGTGTGTGTGTGTGTTATCCTTTGGCTGTGTGTGCAGTAATACAGTAGGAACGCTCTCTTTAAAGATGTTTTACACTAAGTTCCAAAACTGAGACATTCTTTTGCTTAGCTCTCTGTGTGTGTGTGTGTGTGTGTGTGTGTGTGTGTGTGTGTGTGTGTGTGTGTGTGTGTGTGTGTGTGTGTGTGTGTGTGTGTGTGTGCCCATTTGTGTGTGTGTACACAAATACACTTCCACATATAGAATCAGTCGTAGACTATCTTGATGCCTTATGATCAGAAAGTTGCATCATCAAATCTTTCAGCACAAACACGGCCTCATTTATCAACCTGCACACAAACAGGTTTGTATGTAAATTGTTAGTATAAGTGTTTACTTTTGTCTAAGTGTTAGTATAAGTGTTTACTTTTGTATAAGTGTTGGTATAAGTGTTTACTTTTGTATAAGTGTTAGTATAAGTGTTTACACAAGACTTTTGTCATTCAAGAAACTCCTATAGAATTTCTACGATCTGCTTTACCGCTGCTATATAGGGAGTTCATTGCCCTGTGTGTTTACCTGTGTTACTGTACTCCAAACATCTGTTTTTCAGTATGTATGAAGGTGTGTGTGTGTGTGTGTGTGTGTGTGTGTGTGTGAGTGGAAAGTAAAAGTGCATGATAACAAATTCACAGCTTGTTGTACGTGAGTTGGATACACAAACAGTGCATCTGTCTCAGTTGGTTAAATGCACTGGTCATTCATATTTTCAGTAGATGTCTTTAACTCATATACTGCTCTACTAAACAGTATTTCATGCACCTGAGCGACAAAACTACCCCATGTCTAATCAGCAGCCCAGCAGTTATGGCTATAAACCAGGAATTTAAGCCCAGGTGACTTCTTTCAATCAACACTTAATTAGTTATCATGTTAACGGTAGGTGGTGGCATTAGGCAAGGCTTTTATACACTCCAAGTTTAACCCCGCTGCTGACCCCCAGGTTATGAACAGCTGGTTAAGACAAAGCCTTGCTAACTAGTATAGATTTAGCCTGGAGTTTGCATGTTCTTCCTCGTGCCTCAGTGGGTCTTCTCCTGGTTCCCTTTTCTCCTCGTCCCGTCCAGAAACATGCGCTCTTGGTTGATCGTCATCTCTAAATCGCCTGAACACTCAGCCCTTTCATGTAGTGACATTTTTCACCAGGATACCCCCTGAATATTATGGGATTGACTCCAGGTTCTCCTTGACCTAGTACAGGGGTGTCCAAGAGACCATTGGTTGGGTGTCCAACCAATCAGAGACCACATTTTTTTACTGTGTTACCGCAAAGAGCCACATCATGCCATTTTGAGGGCGAACTTGACACACATTGTTTACTCAAATGATCTTTCTCCTACCGGGAATCTTTGAGGTATTTTCATCCCACTCACATGCGCGTTTGACAAAAATACCATATTGAACTCAAGTAAAGCGAACACGCATATTAAAAAGACACAAATACAAACTTTATAGAACGTAAGAGCCGCATGAAACCGGGCAAAGAGCAGCATGCGGCTCGGGAGCCGCGGGTTGGCCACCCCTGTCCTAGTAGGACAAGAGCTGTAGAGAATGGACGGATGGACGGATGGATGGACGGATGGATGGAATGTTTGTCAAAGCGCGGAACATGCTATCAAATGAGCTGCTGTATTGATATTCATATAAAAAAGCCAAAGCATAAAGCTCCTCCATCGTTGCTACTGTTGTTAGGTTTTATTGTTAACATGATATTAATGTCGTTTATAACATTATATTATGGATTCACAGACTCGCTGAGATATCAGTGTATCAGTCAAACGATGCTCACCTTTGAGAGGACAGAGAACTTCTGAGTTCAATATTTGCCCGAGTTGCTTCACGACAGCCGCGCTAATGGATTTCAGGGTAATGATTCAGCTTCAGCGTATTCATCACACGAGACAGAGTGCAACTGAAAGAAATGAAAATTAATTGCTTTTCCTGAGCTAACAAAAATTGAGAGGAATGTTCCCTCATTCCAGCCCTCTGTCACCTTCAGCATATTTATATCAGTTCATATCTTTTTTTTTTCCTTCTTTTTTCCCTAAATGAGGATTTTCTTCAAACCGGAGCTTGAAGGTTAACACGGGCTTCCTCTGTAACACGCTAAGCCGAGAGCATCTTTTCACGCTGCTGCTCACGCAGTGCCACAGGGCAACATAACACACTCGGAGGAAAGCGCTATCCCTCCTCTTCTGCATACATAAGCAGTATAAACAGAGAGCAGGACGTTCTGCCTGCACATCTGAACAAACACTTCAGCTGATGGAAGATTTTCTGCTCCTTTTTTATTATTAATAATACATGTTTTTGGCATAGCAGTAAGGCAAAAATATTTTCCACTTCTGTTTATCAGGCTTCACTGTGATTGATTGGTTTATGCCTACAGCGATATATGCACTTGGACCTTAAAGGAGTTTTGAAGATGTCACTAGGATTATATTTAATGAGGGTTACATTCAAATACTTGGTAATTTACAGCTGACTGTCTTTCATTAACATACACACCCAAATACAGAGCGTTTCCAAATCTCTCTAAAATGCCTGGTGGGAATTTTATTAAAAGACCGATAAGTGAGATCTGAGTGTGTTTATAGAACAAAGGCGGTGCAAATGAACAGTAATGGCCTGCTGATTTTACAGAGCAGAACAGATTTGTAGAGAATTAATGATATTTATCAATGTCAGATTTTAAAGGATTGCTGTCATTATTTTCCCTCAACTTTTTCCTCACCGATGGTTTGTGGTGTTATGTTCAAAACGCTTGTTGACCAGATAAACACAAGATGGCTATACGTTGGCGAACGTGGAAGGAAAAAAGCTGAATAACTTGCGTATCGATCTTCATCATTAAATTTTTACCTTCGTTAGTGAACTGCTGGTTTGGGTTCACTTTGGTTTTCATTTACAGCGTTTAGCAGACGCCCTTATATCCAGAGCGACTTACTTTATCTCATTTTTATACAGCTGAGCAATCGAGGGTTAAGGGCCTTGATCTAGGGCCCAACAGTGGCAGCTTGGTGGACCTGGGATCGAACTCACAACCTTCTGATTGGTAGCCCAACACCTTAACCACTGGGCTACCACAGGCCCTTTGCTTTACTTAGTTTTCTTTATTACCCACAATGCCACCTGCCTGCTGATAGAGTGGGATTTAGAACTCATTTCATCTCTGCCTAAACGGAGTGATGCCACGGCACATGTGTTGTCCAGCACTCCCACCTCCTCTTCATACACTCACGCTAGATACCAGGATCAACACAACTGTGCTAATCCTGCTAGATTCGCTAAGCACATATTTCAATATGAAACATATCTAATACGTTTTTCTTTAAGTGGAACATGGAGAAGGCCTTGAGTGGTGTTCTCTTGTCTGGAAGTCTCACTTGAATAACTTTATAAGAGCATTTAGTATGTAAACAGTCAGTTGAAATGGATTGTAATATCAGGACAATATTCACCTTTTGTAAGGACGGAGAACTCAGAAAGTGTCAGCTGAAGGATTTCAGTGCAGTGATTCAGCTTCAGTGTGTTCATCACAAAATACTGAGGGCAGTTGAAAGGAATGAAAATTCATTTTCTTTAATGAAAATAGGGGAAGTGTTAACTTAGCGGTTCAGGTGTTTGTGCTAGTGTCCAGAGGTTGTGTGGTCAAATCCCATCCTTACCCTTTTGCTTAATTAATAGATTAAGCACCACTGCACAGCCTAGTTTCCAGGTCTTTAATTAAACTGTAAATGAGTTCAACTGATGAGTAAATAAGAAAAAAAGGCCAAAGGGGTGTGTGTGTGTGTGTGTGTGTGTGTGTGTGTGTGTGTGTGTGTGTGTGTGTGTGTGTGTGTGTGTGTGTGTGTGTGTGTGTGTGTGTGTTTGTGTGTGTGTGTGTGTTTGTGTGTGTGTGTGTGTTTGTGTGTGTGTGTGTTTGTGTGTTTGTGTGTGTGTGTGTGTGTTTGGTTGGTGAGAGACAGAGTCATTGGACTGTGTCCTGTGTCTCTGTGTGGAGGACAGTTGCAGCTCTCCTGTGTGTGTGTTTTTAGCACTGTGGATGTGTTTCTGTTTAAATGTACTGTATTACTGTTAAGGGTATTAATTAGAAGGCCTGCCAAAACACACTTGTCTTAATCACACACTAATGTCAGCATAATTGTGTACGTGTGTGTGTGTGTATTAAGTGTATTTAATTGTTCTGTAGTTCAGGAAGAAAGTGTAACCTCAGTACACTGTAGTAGACTGTGTGTGACCTTAGTACACTGTAGTAGACTGTGTGTGACCTCAGTACACTGTAGTAGACTGTGTGTGACCTCAGTACACTGTAGTAGACTGTGTGTGACCTCAGTACACTGTAGTAGACTGACATGACCTCAGTACACTGTAGTAGACTGTGTGTGACCTCAGTACACTGTAGTAGACTGTGTGTGACCTCAGTACACTGTAGTAGACTGTGTGTGACCTCAGTACACTGTAGTAGACTGTGTGTGACCTCAGTACACTGTAGTAGACTGACATGACCTCAGTACACTGTAGTAGACTGACATGACCTCAGTACACTGTAGTAGACTGTGTGTGACCTCAGTACACTGTAGTAGACTGTGTGTGACCTCAGTACACTGTAGTAGACTGTGTGTGACCTCAGTACACTGTAGTAGACTGTGTGTGACCTCAGTACACTGTAGTAGACTGTGTGTGACCTCAGTACACTGTAGTAGACTGACATGACCTCAGTACACTGTAGTAGACTGTGTGTGACCTCAGTACACTGTAGTAGACTGTGTGTGACCTCAGTACACTGTAGTAGACTGTGTGTGACCTCAGTGCACTGTAGTAGACTGACATGACCTCAGTACACTGTAGTAGACTGTGTGTGACCTCAGTACACTGTAGTAGACTGACATGACCTCAGTACACTGTAGTAGACTGACATGACCTCAGTACACTGTAGTAGACTGTGTGTGACCTCAGTACACTGTAGTAGACTGTATGTGACCTCAGTACACTGTAGTAGACTGACATGACCTCAGTACACTGTAGTAGACTGTGTGTGACCTCAGTACACTGTAGTAGACTGTGTGTGACCTCAGTACACTGTAGTAGACTGACATGACCTCAGTACACTGTAGTAGACTGACATGACCTCAGTACACTGTAGTAGACTGTGTGTGACCTCAGTACACTGTAGTAGACTGTATGTGACCTCAGTACACTGTAGTAGACTGACATGACCTCAGTACACTGTAGTAGACTGACATGACCTCAGTACACTGTAGTAGACTGTGTGTGACCTCAGTACACTGTAGTAGACTGTGTGTGACCTCAGTACACTGTAGTAGACTGTGTGTGACCTCAGTACACTGTAGTAGACTGTGTGTGACCTCAGTACACTGTAGTAGACTGTGTGTGACCTCAGTACACTGTAGTAGACTGTGTGTGACCTCAGTACACTGTAGTAGACTGTGTGTGACCTCAGTACACTGTAGTAGACTGTGTGTGACCTCAGTACACTGTAGTAGACTGTGTGTGACCTCAGTACACTGTAGTAGACTGTGTGTGACCTCAGTACACTGTAGTAGACTGTGTGTGACCTCAGTACACTGTAGTAGACTGACATGACCTCAGTACACTGTAGTAGACTGTGTGTGACCTCAGTACACTGTAGTAGACTGTGTGTGACCTCAGTACACTGTAGTAGACTGACATGACCTCAGTACACTGTAGTAGACTGTGTGTGACCTCAGTACACTGTAGTAGACTGTGTGTGACCTCAGTACACTGTAGTAGACTGTGTGTGACCTCAGTACACTGTAGTAGACTGTGTGTGACCTCAGTACACTGTAGTAGACTGTGTGTGACCTCAGTACACTGTAGTAGACTGTGTGTGACCTCAGTACACTGTAGTAGACTGACATGACCTCAGTACACTGTAGTAGACTGTGTGTGACCTCAGTACACTGTAGTAGACTGTGTGTGACCTCAGTACACTGTAGTAGACTGACATGACCTCAGTACACTGTAGTAGACTGTGTGTGACCTCAGTACACTGTAGTAGACTGTATGTGACCTCAGTACACTGTAGTAGACTGACATGACCTCAGTACACTGTAGTAGACTGTGTGTGACCTCAGTACACTGTAGTAGACTGTGTGTGACCTCAGTACACTGTAGTAGACTGTGTGTGACCTCAGTACACTGTAGTAGACTGACATGACCTCAGTACACTGTAGTAGACTGTGTGTGACCTCAGTACACTGTAGTAGACTGTGTGTGACCTCAGTACACTGTAGTAGACTGTGTGTAACCTCAGTACACTGTAGTAGACTGTGTGTGACCTCAGTACACTGTAGTAGACTGTGTGTGACCTCAGTACACTGTAGTAGACTGTGTGTGACCTCAGTACACTGTAGTAGACTGACATGACCTCAGTACACTGTAGTAGACTGTGTGTGACCTCAGTACACTGTAGTAGACTGACATGACCTCAGTACACTGTAGTAGACTGTGTGTGACCTCAGTACACTGTAGTAGACTGTGTGTGACCTCAGTACACTGTAGTAGACTGACATGACCTCAGTACACTGTAGTAGACTGTGTGTGACCTCAGTACACTGTAGTAGACTGTGTGTGACCTCAGTACACTGTAGTAGACTGTGTGTGACCTCAGTACACTGTAGTAGACTGTGTGTGACCTCAGTACACTGTAGTAGACTGTGTGTGACCTCAGTACACTGTAGTAGACTGACATGACCTCAGTACACTGTAGTAGACTGTGTGTGACCTCAGTACACTGTAGTAGACTGTGTGTGACCTCAGTACACTGTAGTAGACTGACATGACCTCAGTACACTGTAGTAGACTGTGTGTGACCTCAGTACACTGTAGTAGACTGTGTGTGACCTCAGTACACTGTAGTAGACTGTGTGTGACCTCAGTACACTGTAGTAGACTGTGTGTGACCTCAGTACACTGTAGTAGACTGTGTGTGACCTCAGTACACTGTAGTAGACTGTGTGTGACCTCAGTACACTGTAGTAGACTGTGTGTGACCTCAGTACACTGTAGTAGACTGTGTGTGACCTCAGTACACTGTAGTAGACTGACATGACCTCAGTACACTGTAGTAGACTGTGTGTAACCTCAGTACACTGTAGTAGACTGACATGACCTCAGTACACTGTAGTAGACTGTGTGTGACCTCAGTACACTGTAGTAGACTGTGTGTGACCTCAGTACACTGTAGTAGACTGACATGACCTCAGTACACTGTAGTAGACTGTGTGTGACCTCAGTACACTGTAGTAGACTGTGTGTGACCTCAGTACACTGTAGTAGACTGTGTGTGACCTCAGTACACTGTAGTAGACTGTGTGTGACCTCAGTACACTGTAGTAGACTGTGTGTGACCTCAGTACACTGTAGTAGACTGTGTGTGACCTCAGTACACTGTAGTAGACTGACATGACCTCAGTACACTGTAGTAGACTGACATGACCTCAGTACACTGTAGTAGACTGTGTGTGACCTCAGTACACTGTAGTAGACTGTGTGTGACCTCAGTACACTGTAGTAGACTGTGTGTGACCTCAGTACACTGTAGTAGACTGTGTGTGACCTCAGTACACTGTAGTAGACTGACATGACCTCAGTACACTGTAGTAGACTGTGTGTGACCTCAGTACACTGTAGTAGACTGTGTGTGACCTCAGTACACTGTAGTAGACTGTGTGTGACCTCAGTACACTGTAGTAGACTGTGTGTGACCTCAGTACACTGTAGTAGACTGACATGACCTCAGTACACTGTAGTAGACTGTGTGTGACCTCAGTACACTGTAGTAGACTGTGTGTGACCTCAGTACACTGTAGTAGACTGTGTGTGACCTCAGTACACTGTAGTAGACTGTGTGTGACCTCAGTACACTGTAGTAGACTGTGTGTGACCTCAGTACACTGTAGTAGACTGACATGACCTCAGTACACTGTAGTAGACTGACATGACCTCAGTACACTGTAGTAGACTGACATGACCTCAGCATGCTTTACTCTCCTGAAGTGTGTACGCAGGTTTGGCCTTAGTAAATCTCTGTCCAGTAAAAGATGCATGTCTCTCTGTCACAAAGATCAGTAGAATATACTGAGGTGGTGTGTATGAACAGTTGAAATGTGTCTTTTGAATCATAATAAGGGCAGTGCTCTTCTAAGTGTGTGTGTGTGTGTGAGAGAGAGAGAGAGAGAGAGAGAGAGAGAGAGAGAGAGAGAGAGAGAGAGAGAGAGAGAGAGAAAATAAAGAGCAGACAGGAAAGATGTATGGAGGCAGAATGAGAGAGGAGTGTTGAGAGGGTGGAGAGTGAGGGAATAAAGAAGACAGTAAGCGAGAACTGAGTGGGAACAAAGAAAGAAAGATTAGAAGATAAGAAGGAGAGAGTGCTTACTAATGGAGAGTAGAAATGGATTCTCCTGGCAATCTGTCCTTCTTCGTATTGAGCTACTCAGTGACCCGTCAGCTCAGTGTCCAGAGAGAGAAAGGGAGAGAAAGGAGGGAGAGGGACACACACACACACACACACACACACACACACACACACACACACACACACACACACACACACAGAGTAAAAAACTATATATTATACATTATCCATATACTACGTGTAGTACGTCATTTTAATATTTCATATACTTCTCGTTATATCTATATGCATTCTCTGTCTCTCTCTCTCTCTCTCTCTCTCTCTCTCTCTGTCTCTCTCTCTCTCTCTCTCTCTCTCTCTCAATTATGAAAGCAATGCTTAAAATCAAGTGGCATCAGGGCATCAGTCACTTCAAACACCAGAATTGCTTTAAAATGTGACCCCAGCGACTCTGACATGCTTGTTGGGCTTTGAGTACACATAACAGTGTCTAGAGCTTATACAGAATAATGCACATTTACATTTTACATTCACAGCACTTGGTAGTCTCTCTACATCATACTCATAATCATTTAAGGTTATCTTAATAAAACAACTGTGCAGTAGACGATTGGTGGTCTTGGGATTTGAACTCACAACCTTCAATCACGAGCCCATGTGTGACCTCCAATGGGTGGCTGAAACACTTTGTTAAAAAACAAAGGTCTATGAACAGGGCAATAATTTGGTCTGTGATCTTCCACTACGTTCCTTTAGTTATTGACTATAGAAATGTGCGATCGTTACAGATTTTAAAAAATATATGTAGTTATATAATTTTTCACGTCCACCCACCAAACTCCAACTGCTGATATACCGACCTGCACACAGTTACTGTAGCAGGATTATCTCTCCTGTTCTAACGCCGTGTCGCGGTGGTGTCGTGGGAGACGAGCCGTCCTCCGCGACACACTACAGACCCGCTTCTTTATCTGACTCGGGTTCCGATCGATAAAACCAAAATATTTGGAATAGAAGAAAAATATGTTCAGGTTTATATTTCACTTCGTCATCTCAATCTAACAAATAATAACGTCTATTCTTGTTAATTAGAGGAAGAAAAGATGGCTGAGATTGGAGTGTGTACAAGAAGGTGAGATGTGAAGGGTATAAACAGAGGGGAAGAGAGACAGACAATAGAGTTCTTGAATTAGAAAGATATAATGAGGGAAAAAATGATTAATATCTTATTATTTCAGACAAGATACCAAGTAGAAGCAGTTTCAAAACCAGGAAACCACCAAAGAATCTTTGGGAACTTTATGCATTAATGTGTGTATGAGTCCTTGTCCATGTTAGCTTCCAGTGTAATTAATACTGTTATGGATTAATGGCGGTGACAAAACACAGATTGTAAACAGTGCAATGGCAGATTTTTACATTTACAGCGTTTAGCATACACTTATCCAGAGTGACTTGCAACTGACAGTTAAGGGCCTTGCTCAGGGGCCCAGCAGTGACAGCTTGGTGGACCTGGGGTTCGAACCCATGACCCCCCGATCAGTAGCCCAACACCTTAACCACTAAGCTACCACATCCCTCCACTAAGCTACTAGATTTTGCAGAGAGACCAAACTAATTTGCTTATTTAATGTAAAGTACATGGGTTAAAAAAAAAGCACACGTGTAAAAGTGAAACGATACTGACTTTGAAACTGATACTTACTGTTCTTTTCCTCAGGACTGAGGTAGACATTCATTCAGCTGCTTTTACTTTCAAAATTAATCATTTTATGTATTTTTATGTTATTGTTTTTTTTTGTCATATTCCAGTTGGCGATCCTTACAGAACTCACGCAATCCCACGGCAGCGAGAGGGCCGGCCTGCTGAACCCCGCTCACGCAGGAACAGGAAACATCTACCACAGTGAAAACCTCAGCCTCAGGCTTTCTCCACCGCCAATGGTGGAGGAGTAGTGCAGACTCCGCCCACTGTTATACACCTGAATAAAAGAATACCTGTATGTCTACACTGGCATCTTTATTCTTTCACTTCATTTATTCACATCTACAACAAAGAACTTAAGGAATACTGCTGTTATACTGTAGGATTCTAACAGTCAATGACTTCATTTATCCTCCTGAAATAGATAGATACTTCCTCATAACATCATGTCCATAAGTGTATATAATGTTTTTTTTTATATATATACATTTAAAGTATAGTTACATTTAATGTTGGGGAATATCCTTCTTATAGAAACGTAACACCAATCAGATTCGATCAGTGTTGTTATTTAACATTAACGGCTGGTACGTCGACGCTCCGAGGAGCCCTTTATTTAACGTTCATGTCAGAAACGTACCAGTCAGTAAGTTTGTGCTTTCCAGGTCATGTATAGCTGGTGAGAGACCGACATGAGGAGCTTACTGCTTTCTGTGGTTCCACTACATTAAATACAACTATACATGGATAAAAAGTATAATCCACTGAAACCCTTTAATCCTTGTCAAATGTACTGGGGTGTAAGAAGAATAAGGACACCCTGATTTATCGCTCACATCATGATGAGATCCAATCAGCTTCTCTCTCGCTCTTTTTTTCCCCCAAGAATAAGGCTATGTTAATTACAGGAATAAATAATATCAGTTTATCAAGGAAAAATATGTGCAATTTGCATATTCATACAACCCAATTTGCATATTTATAGAATCTAGATTTTATAATGAGGGTAAAAGAGTTGGTATCCCTGCACCGCCTTGTGTTGTCTAATGACATTTTTTTTGTTGAATCAACACCTCAAATGTCACAGAGTTAGTATTCAGTATAGAAAGACGTGGTGTCTTTGGTGACTCACTCCACTCAAACCTTTAAAAGTGCAGCTAAACATCAATAGCAATATTCCAGAGAGCAAATCTGCATGATTAAGTCTTTAAAGGCGGATCCTGCTCTAACCGAGATGAGCTGTGATGGCTTTAAACTGATGGAGCTGTTCTGCTAATGATGCCGTCAGAGACGCGTGATTTCACATGTTTAGGATGCACATATAAAGCTTTTAATATAATCAGGACTGTGTGTGTGTGTGTGTGTGTGTGTGTGTGTGTGTGTGTGTGTGTGTGTGTGTGTGTGTGTGTGTGTGTGTGTGTGTGAAAGAATGGTGGATATTCAGGACTGAAACAGCAGCTGCCTTGTGTGTGAAAGGAAACTGTGTGCTTCTGTCATCCCCCAGGCTCAGAACATGGATTGTTCTGGCCTCAAATGCATGTTTTCAGTGAACAAAGAGCCCTCAGCTCTGCTCATGCTTATGTGTGTGTCTGTGCATGCCATAGCTGACGCTTTTGTCCTACCGACACTCGACACCGTTCTCGTCTGCACTACATTGCATTAATAAGCACTGAGGGAAATCTTGGTGATCTGGGTCAGTAAATGGTTAAGGTCAGTGTTGGGGGTGGGAGGGGCTTCTCTCCACGGTGCCATCGTTTCCCTAACAGTGTAGTCGGTGAACTGGTTTAATTAACCTGAAAATTCATGAGGACGTTGTGTTTTATTATTCATCGCAGACCTGTAGTGAAGCATTAACATTTTATCCCCTCCTGCTCTCACTCACTCGGAGTAAAAGCCAGCTTGTTTTATAGAGGAAATGAATGAATCTAAGAAAGACAAAAATAATAATGTTTCGGTGCCTGACTTTAAATCCCTTGGATTATAAAGAGCTGCTTGTTGTGGCTACAGAGATGAACAAACCGTGTAATCTGTGTAACACTTCCGAATAGACTTCAACTTTGTTATTTTATAAGGTTTCTTTATCGATTTTTCCGAAAAGTCCATGTTTAAATGATTGTTAATCTGTGTAGAAAAATACACTGTTCAAATCTTTATGTAATATAAACTCTTTAAAACATCTTAATCTAGCAAAATGCCAGACCAGGACATGCTGTTATAGGAAAATAATCAAAATAAAGGATGTTCATATACACAATGCTTCAACAATTAGTATTTCTATAATAATGAGTAATGATATATAACGATTTTTATCCGTTTATAGTTGCATTTGCAATGTCTGCAAAACACGACACAGTCACTTAAAGTTACTTACAGTACAAACCCCTGAAACTCAACTGGCTCTGGAGTCTCTGTCCATCATACATGTGAAATATTTACACGTGAGTAGAATTTGTGATTCAATGTTTGCACTTTCATATTCTCAGCAGTTTATGATGCTTATATACTTAAAAAAAAAGGCAAGCAATCACTTTACTTTCATTTCATAACTACAATAATAAAATAGCTCCACCTCAGACGAAAAACTCTGGTTTGTGAAGCATCGATGAATCAAAAGGAAGAAAGGGCCAAAGATGTGGACCAACAGCATCCAGTCGATCATCAGTCGTTGCCAGATCATTTAAAACACTTCACAATACATAAACACTGGTATATAAGGCTAGGCAGTGTGCAATGTTTAGCTGTGGTAGGTAGGAATCAGAGCATCAAAGCTAACCAGTTGCAAATGAATTAATTTTTTTTTATTCTGATGCTTTGATGGGAAATGATCAACAGGCTGTTTTTTCCATAATTGATTGCAATTTGGTGCAGAAATAAATCCCTCCTGCTGAGCTACAAGCGATGACGAACAGCCTGTCATTCTAATGGCTGTGTTAATAATTTTGCAAGAGCCACAAGTCGGAAATACGTTAAGTGGAGATTATTTTGCACCTCACACCTTTTCAGGTAATATTTTTTAATTAATATTATCGTTTATTAGCCGGAAATCTTCGGCAGTCGTTCAAAAATAGCAAACACACCCTGAGAATATTAGCTTTCTCTTGCACTATGGTATTTCAGCTGAGAAAGAAAGGCTCAGAGTGCATATTTGAGGCAATATTGAGCCAAAACGGAGACTGTGGATGCACTGTTTCATTGGGGAGTAACTGGACTGAAAGATCTGGGACACTCGTGGAACCTTGGAGAGATTCAGAACTTGAAAGGAGCCGGTTGTGAGGCAGCTATCAGGACATTCGCTGTGTCCAAATGTCTTCAGAAGTAAAGGGTCTATAGTGTAAAATGCATCAGCTTCCAATCCATGTGGTGTTTAACTGACAGAATCAAATACCTGTTTCTCAGCAAACTCAGACACCAGTCTGACGTACCTGTACAACATAGTGATGTCACAGGCAGAGCCAAAGTCGTACAGCATGTGTGACTCCAACATCACGCTGCTACAGAATAACTTCAGCATTCTGACATTTTTTTACGTTTACTGTATTTGTGGCTTTCTTAATAAACTCTTTCTACTCCTGTTGGTCAGTTTTCTGCTTTCCAGGCATTTCTTCAACCTGCAATATTTATGGCATGTAAGGGGTTTAGCAATATCAACTGAAATCTTAAAGTAAATTTGAGTGTTTTATAAATGATTTTAATGGGGGGGAAAATTATAATAATAACAATAATGCATGCAGAGGAAAGTGATTTATGATTTAACAGGTTGTGTATGGAATAGTGAAGTGTACAAAATACAGCAATCTTACATAATAGAAAAAATGCACAGTGTTTACATAGAAAACACAACACAGAATTCAATACTAATAGTTTTATTAGTATTATCTATGTAGTTTTCTGCTCAGTCAATCATGCCATAGCATTTCAGTGTAAACAATTCATACAGATATGGGTCCAAATCTTACAGAGGAACTGGAAAGTCTCAGTGAGTGTGACTGTGGCACACATGTTGCTACCAGATGGGCTGGTTGGAGTATTTCTGAAACTGCTGATCTTCTGGGAATGTCACCCACACTGCTAACTGTGGTGAGCAGAAAAGCATCTCAAAAACCTTTTGGTTGATGGGCTAGAACAATAGAGAGGGAAAAAGAGGACTCTGAGGCTACTTTGGGAACAGATTTGGTTTAAGAGTTTGAGTGGACACTTTAGCATGTGCTCTTTGTATTTGCGCTATTCTAAAAAAGAAGATTTTCCCTCAATGAGATCACCTTTTCTCTGCATTTGGATATTTGATGTGAACATTAAGTGAAGCACGTGACCTGAAGCTGTGATGTTATACACTGCATTGTTGCCACATGATTGCAAGCTGGATAATTGCACAAATGAGCAGGTTTATTACCTGTTTCCTGTTCCTGTTAAAGGGGGTTTCCTCTGAGTACTCCGGTTTCCTCCCCTGGTCCAAAGACATGCATGGTAGGTTGATTGGCATCTCTGGAAAATTGTCTGTAGTGTGTGATTGCGTGAGTGAATGAGAGTGTGTGCCCTGTGATGGGTTGGCACACTGTCCAGGGTGTATCCTGCCTTGATGCCCAATGACGCCTGAGATAGGATAATTTTTGAAAGAATTTCACCTACACGCATTCTGTGAAATATTTCTTGACCAAAGCAACAAAGAAGAATTTTAGTAAAGGTTAACAGCATTGAAACAGAATGTTGAACCATAATCCTTCTTAGCCAAAGCTCTTTTTAAAGCAAATCTGTTAGCTAGGCTATTCCTTGCAGCATTTTCTTTTCTTTACCTAACTCATTTCTGCCTTTTATCACTTCATAAGCACAGTGGCCATGGCACAGGGTCGACTGCAGAGTAAGAACAGAAAATCATGAGCTCCTGAGGGAAAGAAACACTGCATTTCTGTCTCTTTGTATCTGAACAAAAGTAGTAGGCTGGCCAACATGCTAGTTCCGAATCTTGCGGTCCACAGCGAATTGGCTATTTACATTTATAAAACATGCTTCACACAGTGAGGCCTGTGTATATTACTATCATTCACCAACCTGTGGTTTCCTTTTCTTATGCCTAGCATTCTCTCAGGCTCAGACATGTTCAGGTTTGATGTTTTAATTGCTTTGCTGTTGTATTTCCATAACCAGTTAATAACCCACTGGTGGAGGAAAAACTCGTTTGGGCTGATAGTCTGTAAGGGGTTTGGTTACGATATCAACAGATTTTCTATGTAGAGAATAGAATAGACTTTTATCAAAATAGAAAATAATTATAACATGTCTTAGAGAAAGAAGTATTTGGACAGCACACATGACTGTTTACATCTTTATTAACTGTTTATTACTGCCATTAAGAACAAGAATGTGTTCTTTCTGGGAACAATGTGATCAGTTGGTCCTTGGGAAGATTGTGAAGATCTGTTATTGGTTGCTGGGATGATTGCTGAGATCAGTGATTGGTTGTTGGGAAGATTAATGAGATCAGTGATTGGTTATTGGAATGATTGGTGAGATCAGTGATTGGTTATTGGGAAGATTATTGAGATCGGTGATTGGTTGCTGGGATGATTGGGAAGAGTGATGGGTTGTTGGGAAGAGTGTGCAAGCACAACATCATCAATCTTCATACAGGAAACTTCTCATCAGCAGCTGGGGTGTGGCTGAGGAGCCATGTTGATGATGCTCAGTGGAAAAAGCTGCTCAAAACGTTGCCATGCAGGTAACATTTCTCTGCCAAACAAAGCAGCTATACAATCACCAACCTGGATGAAAGTTATATGATTCTGAGCAAAACAGTGTAATGTCAGAATACTAACATTCTGAAGGAAGCAGAAAAATAGCGTAATATTAGCAGTAACTGTTTACTTCAGTGCAATGGCAGTTCTTATTACATATCGTATTAATTGTCTATATTCAGACTTTATTACAAATTAACATTGCATTTTCCAGCTGTACTGGAATTTCCCCCAATATTAACAGAAACAAATTATTCCTCCTACTTTTCTCGACAGTTATTCATGCTGGCCTGTTGACATGGCTTTGGAAATCCGTTTCACACCCTGAGATAGCTTCCCGTTTTTGCAAAGGAAACACCTGCAGTTTAAGTAAAGGACATTTGACACGATAATAGCCGCACTGCATGCCTCACCATGTCCTGGCTATGAATCACCCCATAGAGTGCAGTCCTGCATAATATGGTCATTGAGCGCAATGAGACCAGTTTTCTTCAGTCATACAATATACAGCTGCACAACTGGTCAGCTTCAAAACTACAGCAGGGAAACTAATGTTCTAAGGCTTTAGACAGGCTTTAGACAGATGGGTCACATGGCAAGACAAAGGCTTGGAATATAAGCCATTTTTTGGAGACGGGAGAGTGTTTCTAGCTTCACCGATGTCAGTTAATAATAGTCCTCATCAATTGTCTTTTCACTTCATATTACACTGTCAGATGTCACTTGTTAATTAGAATCACATAGAAGGTGCTGATTCGTTTTCTATAACAACCCAGTAATGACAAATTAAACAAAATTTGCCTCGGATTCCTCATCTTCTAATTGTAATTTCTGTTCAGAAAACTCTATAGGCACCTACAGACATATGTTTTGGGACTGCCCTGAAGTTAATGATTTTTGAGAACAGGCATCTATGACGCTGAGAGACATTCTGGAAGTCGCCGTATCATGCCGTATTAAGCTTTTGCTTTGAAATGATGATTCATTTTAATCTCTGCACTCATTAGCTTGCTCACACTGAATGTATTCTTTCATGAACATTGCAAACATGGAACTATCTGTGGCAAGGATACATGGTGCTACTCAAAAACGCTTGTCATAGAGCGATGTGTAAGATGAAGGATTTGTCAAAGTGACAAATAAATAATGTCTTTACACTGTACTTGTACAGATGCAGAGGGTGAGGTGGTCACTGTGGGTGGGATGGCATTTCAAAATGGAAAGGTTCAGTGTGTTGCACTTTGTTTCTGGTTGAAAAAATTTGTACAGATATAGAAAGGAAATGATTTACAGTCACACACTTCAGTGTCACCCAGACAAGGATAGGTTTGCTTTTGTGTCTGGTTCCTCTCAACATTTTGTCCTCAAAACGTCTCAGGGATTTTTTCCTCAGCACATCTGCCTCTGGCGTACTCATTAGGGATAAATGTAAAGTCAAATTTTAAGCTTGAATGTTTATATTCCTGTAAAACTATATTGTGACAATCTTCACAGTTAAAACCTCAAAAAAGTCCCGTTGTGTTTCATTCTCACTTTTTGATTTATTATTGGTCACTTATTCCTATTAAATAATGTAAAATGCATTTGCTGATTACATTACGGTTGGGTGCATAAAAGAGCAATCATAAAGCCATACTGAAAGTCTTTGAAACAAGTTTTTTCTAGATAAGGACCCTCAAACCCCTGCTTGAGTCAGGATATTTTCCCAGTTTCAGAGCTCTGTAGGTTGCCAAATATGAGCCTTCTGGTGATAAAGATGATTCATCAGTAAGTCATTAACGCCTACAGAAAAGAAATGCACAGGCTGTCTGCAAAGGTTACCAAGGAGCACAAATAGAATTTATGCTGCATATAATATAGTTCTAGTTTTAGTTTGGATCATCATCATCATCATCATCATCATCATCATCATCTTCTTCTTCTTCTTCTTCTTCTTCTTCTTGTGTTATAGACAGAGATTGTGATTTGTCAAGGGAGGAGAAAAAAGCAGTTAAGTGAAAGCAATTATGGGGTGTTCAGATGTTATGAAGATGGCAGCAAAAATCTGCATAATATCTCAGCCGAGGCTTTTGTAGAACGTTGATCATAGGAGTCATGCTAAATCCGAAATCTTTGCAGTTCACTTGATTTTGACGTTTAAGTCCCTGCAGAGTTTATACGTAGCGAGCCTACAGAACACTGAGAACAGGAACGGGTGATTGTACAATCTGAGAGTTTAACCAGTACAGCTAGTCCAGTTCTCACTGTCTTTATGAACTGGTAGAGGGTTTGACATCACAAAATGAGCAGAGAAAGCCTACAGTCTGCCCTAAAATCTCTTCATTCCTCAGACTGCTGGCATTGATGCCATCACATGTCTGTGATGTGAGTGAACGCATTATATATAAAAAACAAACACCTCACAGTTTGTTGTTGTATTTATAACACTGTTAAATTAATGTACTGCTTGTCAGATCCAAAAGAAATTGAGTAATGAGAGTTACACATATCATGTAAGCGTGTGTGTCATGCATGTGTGTGTGTGTCTGTTGCATTCTAACCAGGGCTGATGCTTCTTTTCATGAAAGAATCTGTAGAGTAAATTTAAAAAATCTTATTTATCTTAGTGGTTAGCATGTTTGCCTCACACCTCCAGGGTCGAGGGTTCGTTTCCCGCCTTGTGTGTGTGGAGTTTGCATGTTCTCCCCGTGCCTCGGGGGTTTCCTCTGGGTACTCTGGTTTCTCTGGAAAATTGTCTGTAGTGTGTGAGTGCATGAGTGAATAAGAGTGTGTGTGTGCCCTGCGATGGGTTGGCACTTCGCCCAGGGTGTATCCTGTCTTGATCCCTGATGACGCCCGAGACCCGAGGTAGTTCGGATAAGCGGTAGAAAATGAATGACTGACTGACTGACTGACTTATTTATCTTATCAGAAATATTAATTCCGTAAAGACAGCCCATAACGTACCTAAAAAAGTAAACCAACCAGCAATATTAACAATTATGAATATGAATAAAACAATTATTTCTTGAAATGTTATTACAATAACTAGTTATTGCTATTAACTAGTTATTACTAGTACCTACCAGTTTATGGGCATCATGTGTCTGCCATCATAGCACTGACGCTGCTAGAGATTTATGTAACCTTCTTAATATTAATCATTAAGGGATGCTACAAATCATTTGTATTCATACATTTAGACAGCTGTGCTTATTCTTTTTAATATTAGGACGAATTTTATAATTAATGCATACGAGCTAAATCTATTTATTAAAAAATAATTAAAAAATTATTCCTAATATTATTATTTTCTGAAGCTGAACAAACCACACTCCAAATCGTACGACATGACATAAAGGACCAGTAGCAGTTGACAGACAAAAACAACAAACTGGGTACGGTATGATTGATGTCCCTAGTTGTGCATGTGTGTTGGTCTTGTGTTAGTGCTCATAAGCATTAGCATGTTAGCATAAATAACTAAATGTAAATATATGGAACTTTAAAAAAAGATATATATATCCAGGCCTTTTTCACAGCTCACAATGCTTAACATATGTTCTAGTGTCTGTTTTCAATCATCTATTGGGAGTGAAAGAGGAGAAGAGAGCAAGAAGGAGCGAGAAAGCGTTTTCTAATTAATCCATCGGGGCTTGAGATGTGCTTCTGTGGGCCAGTGGAAAAATCTGCCACATTTAGCTGAGACTAGACTATGACAAAGGAAGGAGGAAAATCGCACTGACAGGCAGAAACACAAATACACACACAAACACACACCTATAAACAAATACATATGCTGTTTGAGCTCCACAGGACTAGATCAGTATTGAACAAAAATAAACTCTCTTCCTGGAAGAGTGTGTGTGTGTGTGTGTGTGTGTGTGTGTGTGTGTGTGTGTGTGTGTGTGTGTGTGTGTGTGTGTGTGTGTGTGTGTGTGTGTGTGTGTGTGTGTGTGTGTGTTTCTCATAGTCGGTAATTATCACTGGCTTATTTGTTTGATTTAAATTTTGCCATTTTTTAAAATAAGCAAGAATATAAACATTTTCTCCCCAGAACAACAGACATACCCTTCTACTGGTATACATGTACATTATATGATTATAGTATCGTATAGTATAGTCATTCTAATAATTGTCTTTTATTCAAATCAATCATTTTGAGAGCAGGGACGTTATTGTATAATATAAATGTTTTAGTTTCTAGTTAAAAGCAAGTTGTTTTTTACTTGTTTTTACTTGTTAGGTAAGCTGAGGAGAAAAATTAGGTATACGTTTAATATGTAAAGTAAATATTTTTTAGTAGTAAAACTGACAGA
The DNA here is from genome assembly GCF_022655615.1 of Tachysurus fulvidraco. NCBI lineage: Eukaryota > Metazoa > Chordata > Actinopteri > Siluriformes > Bagridae > Tachysurus > Tachysurus fulvidraco. The sequence continues at coordinate 12,107,177 of NC_062535.1, read as the reverse complement.
GTAATAAAATGAAAAAACTAGTTTATATTTTTGTTCAGAGACTAAAATGGAATCCAACATGTCGAAATTCAGACTTAAACACACACACACACACACACACACACACACACACACACACACACACACACACACACACACACACACACACACACACACACACACACACCTATTCCATACAAATTACAGTTAATTTTTCCTCTTACCTCAAATGTTAACCATGTTTTTTATTCATTTTTAACTTTTGTACTGAAGCTAATGAAGCTTCAGGAAATGAAAGCTATTACTTGCCTCAGACTCTCTGCTGTTTTTTTGTTTTAATTAATATTCTATAATAAACTTGTTTATGTGCTTTCTAACACCACATAACACTGTTATTTACAAAAATGTATAAAAGGATATCCTAGAGCTAAAAAAGGCAGCAGCCATGTTGAAGCCTAATGACATTTTACCTCAGCAGCACACAGACTGCTATCAAAGCACCAGAGTCAGGAGGGAGACGTGGCCTAATATTTGAAGGTGGAATTGAATCTCAGAAGTTATTTATTTATTTATTTATCTATCTATCTATCTATCTATCTATCTATCTATCTATCTATCTATCTATCTATCTATCTATCTATCTATCTATCTATCTATCTATCTATCTATCTATCTATCTATCTATCTATCTATCTATTAATGTTATCATTTATCTACTTATTCTACATACATTTTTTGCAAACAGTGTTAATGCTTGTTAATGGAATTTGTGCAATATGAAATTAATAACTATTAGCTTCCCTTACATATTTACCTTGAATGTCTATTTTAAAACATTAAAAATGATTATTTTATTCAACTGGATCTAATGTAATGAACATGTATTAGAAGCTCATAGTAAAACATTTTTCATGCAGTTTTACTCACATGGACTACAACTAATCCCTGATTCAATCACAGTTTTTACAAAACCTAATAAATGTTGCATGTGTCGTGACTCGTGACCGCTCCTCGGCTGTAGTGTTGTTCTCGGTTTGTGACAAGCCAAGCTGTTGACACTTAGATGATGAAAAATGTTTGGCTAAAAACCACTCTGGCTGCGAAATCACCTGGTGACATTTTGTCTTGATAAAATGCCAAGTAGTTTATGTAATACAGTAGCTGGTATGTTTTCTTTTTCTTTTTCTTTTTTTAACACAAGGTCTGGGTGAAAAAAAAGGTGCTGTTTTGCTCAGCATTTTTATTGTGAGTTGGCTGGCACTACCCCTGCACTGCTAATCCAGTTTGGAAAGGTTTTCTGGCTCATACACTCATATGCTGCTGAATTTTATTATTTATTTGGTACTTAGCATTTAACCCTTCACTGTTGCTGAAGGTCAGACTGATAAGGGATCAATAAAATATCTATCTATCTATCTATCTATCTATCTATCTATCTATCTATCTATCTATCTATCTATCTGTCTATCTGTCTGTCTGTCTGTCTGTCTGTCTGTCTGTCTGTCTGTCTGTCTGTTTGTCTGTCTGTTTGTTTGCAGAACATTTTATCTATTTTATTGACGACGTACGAGTGAGAGGGAAAAAAATCCAATCATACAGCTGAGTTGATGAAGATTCCAGGTCAAAGTCCTCTGTTAGTCCTTGGATTCAAACTGATCAGTAACATAGAACCCCGAAAGGCAATATCTGAAGTCTTCTGTAAAGGTTTTTAGCTTGCATAGAACGGTTGTGTAGATTGTGATGGTGAAATGCACCTGTCCGACAGCAAATGTGAGAAATATTTAATCTCTGTTTTGTTAAACAGCTAATATGGCAAAAATAAATGCTTTTGCCTTTGTTGTATATCCATGAAGATGGCCTGTGTAAAGAAGTTGAGGAATCATGAGAACTGAAGCACGAGTATGCTTCCACTGTTGATAGCTACAGGCTGCGTTTGTGTTTATAACGTTCCCTCACGAGGCATCTGTCTCCTTGACAACCTGGAATGCTCCTCATCCTCATGAGTAAATAGAGACAGAAGAAAATACAGGAGTGTGAGACCTAACATCTGTCTTCGGATGGATCCTTATTGCTGTATGGCTCAGAGCTGTGTACACAGCAGGCAGAATGAAAATCCTCTAACACATGGAGATTATCGGTTATATAATACACCACAATACTCAACACACAATATTAGAAGTGCGAACCTGTCTGAATATTGACATTATTTCTGTTTTCCAAACATGCTGTTGAGATCTTGTCTGTCCTTGTGAGTGCACAATAAGGACAGCTGTCTTGTAATCTTATTTATTTAGAGTAATATTTTATATATATTTCATTCAATGTATCCTATCATGTAACTTTTAGCATTTAATTTTCATTCATTCATCTACCATGTGTAGTAGACAAAATAATTGGCTATTTCTTTTCACAAATCACAGAAAGTATGTTTTAAATGGATCTTTGTGTGTCATAACGTCACGTATTTCCACTATGGTTTATTACGGTTTAAAAGCAATATTAATTATTGAAAAATTCAATGCAAATTTGTATAAGCTTATACTGCTTAGCACATAATATCCTACTCTGATCTAGTGACTCCAGTTATATACTATATGCAACACAGCCTATAAATGTTGGGATGTTCTAATGAAGTAAAAATGTACTCCATGTTTTGTTTTTTTTTCTTCAGAAGTTCAACTTTGCTCTTAGGTTCCATCTGGTTGTTTGCTGACGATGTTAAACAACAATTTCACAAGCCATTGTAGCTTTTATTATTATGGAGAATCTTCTTTTATTATCTAGAATCTTCTATTATGAAGAAATTCTTTCTTGAAGATACAACCAACATGGCCATTGTCTTTAAAGATAAAAAACAAAAAACAAAAACAAAGTTTTATTTTTGGCCTCCTCATGAGATGATATTTATTTTTTATTAAAGTGGATTCTTTAAAATTGAATCTAATCTAATCTTCTGATATAAGAACTGGCACTGGTGCTGATTTCTTTATACACCAAGCTATAGATTGATGCAGTCTATCAGTAACATGTTGGGAGTTACACAAAGTCCCAAAGTGATGATATCCAATGGGGTTAATAATTCTGCTTCACTGATACATCCATAACACATCATGATGAAAACAGGAGCAGGTGTGAAGAATGTGAACAACGCATATTCTTTACTTTATCAGGCTTGATAAAAAATACAACCGGATGGAAAAGTAAAAGTTGATTGACTAAGCACATGGTCACATTTTATTTATTTGAATGCACATCTGGGATTGGAGACACTTTAAACTCATGAATGGGACTGTCGTAGCTCAGGGGTTAATGCATACAGCTACAGATTATATCAGAATACATTAGATTACTGTAACTGGAATAATCTAATTATAAAACAAGGAACACTATTTTTGGATTTGTGTATTAAAAAAAATGACGCACAACAAGTCACTAATATAAGAAAGGGGTTTATTTAAAGGTGAGATAAACATTTGTGTATCTACAGTACATGTTTATAGCTACAGTATAATTCCCTGATATAAAACTGCAGAGATACAGGGACACCCATTTATTTATCCACCAGCAGGAAAGGTACTCATACAAATAATTGAGTGTGGGGGTGGGGTGGGGTGGTGTGGTTCCTCAGGGCTGCATGACAGGTCCATTAGGTTTTCTACTTAAGCAGCTTCAAAATGGGCTCTTCTGCTCAGGCAGTGATGAAGTTCTGTGCTTATAAACAGAGACGCTGTTATCACAGACTGGAGCCATCATCGGAGACGGACAGGAGCGGATCGTCAACAAAGGTTTAGTGTTCACTCCGTGGAGGACAGCATCGATGATCCTTAACAGTCTCTTCCTTAGCTGTTTCAAATGCGACTTTAAACACGATTATAATCCCACGTCAGGAATTTCTGAACCCAAAACGAAAGTACTGTACAGTTGTATAATGCAGTTAAAGAGATGGCTAGATCACTTTGTCCTGGGCATCATTTTAATCTCATTTAAGACTGAAACTAGCTAAATCATTCCGATTATATCAGACTGCAGCAATTTCATGCACTTGCATTAATAATCAGTGGTTGTCAGCCAGGCTGAAGTGGTTTTTAATGCTTGGTATTAAATTCTGTTGGCTCGTAGCTTTCAGGTCCATGCAGGCTGTGCTTTTATCGTGTAGGCTGCCAGCTTCAAAGCACTCTAAAATGTGTCTCTTAGGATGTTAGGTGACCTCTGGCCACAGATGCCTATGGTAGTATAAAACAGATAATCACTTCCACATATCCGAAGACAATAGACAGAGTTTATCGTGTGCTTAGGTCATACGTCATTGGATATTAAATAGGCTGCAAGTATTCTGTTAGGGAAAAAAGGAGCATTGGCAATAAACATCCACAAAGAACTAACTGCTGCTCTCTGAACTTAAGCTTTGATTTGGTTTCAAGGATGACAGCAGCATGGTAGACTTCAAACCACTACACAAAGGGTTCAGAGTATCCACGCTGTGCTTTAAGGAGGACATAACGCACCATCTCACCTACTGAAGTTTTGCTGATAATCAGTTTTTTTGAAAGTCCTCCTAGATCTATATCATTAAATGATTGTCAAGACATTGGAATTCATTCGGCTAAATCTCCTGTAAGCTTCAGGGCTCGTCTTGGTTGAGGAGGGAAAAATTGAAAGGAAGATGTAAGCTGATGCTCTGTGGAGACTTGCAAATATGTGGTCTTTCTTCACATCCCGTCCTTACAGTCTTCTTAACTCATACATGATTTAGTCACACTTCAAATGGTGCCTGCTTAAAAGAGACTGAAGAGCCTCTCACCCTTTCTGCCCTTCTCTCTCAATTTCTTCCACTTTTTTCCCCTCTCTTCTACAGAAGATGACATTTTATATTTTCACTCTATTGCCTCCTTTTATTGCCTATCATATTCTCCTCCATTCGTTTGTGAAGTATTTAATATTCAGGTCCTTGGAGAGAGACAATTTCCATACAAGGTTATTCCTATAATGTATGTGTTAGCTTCTTCTTGTTTACTGAGGAAATGTGGGCTTGTGTATGTGTCACAGTTCATTTTCAACTCACTCTTTCAGTTTGTGCAGAAAACCTGCACAACAGCTTCATTTGGCCAAACCATGGTACTACATACATGCATTTATTATGTATTTGTGAAATCTACTGTGTATAATCAATAGCAGGGTCACCATGCAAAGAGGAGACTCGTGTATAGAGGGCATGAAGGGTTTAGGAGCTGACTGAGCGGGGGACCAGTGAGAAGGTTTCCATGGCATTATCACCACGTGACCAGTTGGCTGTTAGGTTGCGCTCTAATTTTACCAACCAACTTGCAACAAGTTGAAGACTGGTTATGCGGACAAAAAAACAACATGAAAATATATCTTGTCTTGATGTGTTAGACAGTCGTCTCAATATTCTCAATGATCTCCACGGTTGACCTGGATGGCGAGAGCAGAGTGCATTCGTCCTGCTCCCAGAGGCTCCCGGGACTGGAGTTTCCATCTGTGCTCAATTCATCGTCCTCTTCCTCATCGTCCTCATCATCTTCCTCACATGAGTCATCCTCACAAGACTCCACGTAATGCAGACCCAAGGCGTTGATCCCAGAGTCCTCTGAGCTGGATGGTGAGGAGCAGTGGTCCATTTTGGTACCCTTTTGGCCTTGCCTGGTTGGAGTTTGAGCTACTTGGGATGGCTGATTTTGTACGTGCTGATTGGCCGGCTGAGCTGGTGAGGATGGCACTCTTTCTCGAGGACCAGGCACCACTGTTGGAGGCCTCTGAACGTAACACATCTTGCCGTTGATCCGTTTTACAATGTAGTCGTCAACAAAAAGGTCAGAGATAATGCAGAATCTGGGGGATTCTGGGCAAGGTGGAGCTCTGAACTTGGGGGCGGTCCTGAGGAGACGCTCAGTAAGGGAGATTGACAGGTTTATGGTGTCGGAGTGATCTGAGGGTGAGGCAGGGACTGGAGTGGTGGGAAGCTGGCACACACTGGTCATAGGCTGATACACATATTTACCTACAGAGAGAGAAAGAGAAACAGAAAATTATAGTTGGATGAATTCTTAAATATTAACATTTAACATTTCCTACAACAGACTTCAGAATATACCATATGTTAGCAAGGTGCTGGACCAGAAAAATATTTTTGAGAACTTGGGTTCAAAAATAATTAGCACAGACATAAGAAACACTCTTAAACAACTTAAAATAATGATATAATAAAAAGTAAATAATTACATTTAGAAAGATATTCTAAATGAATAATTGAGTTGGAGATATCATGATAACCAAAGTGTCAAAATGACATCTTTTTTAAATGGATACCAATTACAATTGACAGACATTGTCAAAAACTATTTTCTACTTGAGGGAGAGTTTACTGAAAACAAAAATTCAGAAGCCAAAAACGAACATGTCCGGTTTATAACCGATTTTTTCCCCTTGTTTATGAACATTTTTGAAGTTCAACAAACAACAATGACTCATTGCTGTAATCCCGACTCTGTGCTTTTGCTGTGTATTGATCTTTTCTTTTTCATCCCTAGCACGAGTACAAGATATAAAAAAAAATCCCAATACCTTTGCCAAAAGTATAGAACAAGTTCAGACATGTTTTGAATTTAAGAAACAGACATTTTTAGTGTAGCTGTAGAACCAGGACCTCTAAAGATGTTCACAATAAGTCTTAATATCACATACACTAATGATTCAAAGGCCTGCTATGAATGTAACTCATGTCATTGTCTTTCATCATCCTCTAGTGAAGCAAAAAATTAAAACTGAAAGCATAGCCGTTTTATTGCATATGTACTGTATGTCTGCTGTGTAGGACACCAAAACTATTCTGGACTTTCCTTTATTTTCAATTTTTGTATCAATAACAAGACACTACATCAAAAAACAATACTATGTTGACATTGGGTAGGTTTGCTTAGGGGAGAGTGGGGTAAGATGAGCCAGATTTTACTTATGTGGATCTCCAGGCAAGGGAAATTTAGACAGAAGTAAAACGAAGACATCTACTGTTAATTTGGGATGTTGCCTATCAACTGAAAATATAAGAATGCACCTATGACATAGATCCTTGAAAATATGACCTCAGAAAAAAAAGTGTTCATGTGACTCAACTTACCCCAGGCTAGGGGTAAGTTGATCCCAGTCAGTGGGTAAATTGAGCCATTTGGGGGTAAATTGACCATCCTATTTTATGCAAGTATAATACAAAAAAAAACTTTTCAAAAAGTTATTTAACAATACACTTACCTCTCCAAACAATGTCACTTATTAAAGCTACCTCAAACAGTACAAAACAAACCAGTTAAATTTGAAGTCCAACCTTTCAAGGTTTAGGAAGCTTCTTCAGCACATCATTCAGTGGGACAGATCCTACATAGAGGTGGAGGTTGAAGCCATGGGTTGATCTTCTACAGAAGTAGACAGCACATCAGGGTTTGGTCTGTCTGACACCATGGATGGTTCAAACTCTACATCAGAGAAAATATCTCTGTTGTAAGGAAAAATCCCTGTGGACCTGAATCCAGAACAGATATTCCATGGTGTCATTGCTGACATGAAAGCCTCGTTCACACATACAGGGATGTGGTACAGTATGTGCTGGCTGTAATTGGTCTTGAATGGACCATAGACACTCTTGTCCAGAAGCTGCAGGCGATGAGATGTGTGGGGTGGAATTGTGAGCATAACAATCCCCTTTCTCTTTGCTTAAATCAAGTAGTAGCACTATGAGATGGTCAGAGGAGCACTTGGTATGCTGAACCAGATGTTCAAAGAACTCTGCAAAGGTGTCTTCATTGATCCAACCACTGGTTCAATTTACCCCACATCATCTGACTCACTTTGCCCCATAGCCACAATTTTGGTAAAAATGGCCTAGCTTAGCAATTCAGGCTAACTTTTAGCTTGATGATTCACATGGTTTTATATGTTGACAAATCACCAAAATGTACCATACACAACTTTAGACCTAAATTTGCTTTGGCACAACAGCGAGTATACCTGAAATGCAGAAAATCAACTTTAACAAGCAAACAATTGTTTTTGTGGAAAAAAACAACAACTTATCTCATGTCCCATGTGCTTCTCTTCACAAAAAATTACAAATGATGGAGTCCTTCAGAATGTATGGTCACATTACACCAAATTTGCATAGTTGCCCAGAAACAGGGGGTGGGTCAACTTACCCACTGGGTCATCTTACCCCACTCTCCCCTACGCAGTAGAAATCTAGCACAGCAGAACAAAAGCATTTCTGAGTCATTTTCTGTGATGTCAGTATATGAATGTGGCCAGAAATTCCTTACACGGAATAAACTGGCTGCTCGCTTTAGAGAAATTACAAGGGCGAGTTTGTCAGAGGCAGGCATACAAATAATTTCTATACTTTGCTACTGCTTTTAATTTACAATTTGTGTGATATAAAACCAAAAGTCTAAACACTTGTAAAAATATTGATAATGTTTACTATAGAGTGACAAACTCCTTCTTATGCTTCCTCTGTGCTAGCTGTCCCTAAGCTAGCTTTGCTAATGTGCTCCAATAGCACTTTCTAATTATTTAATTAAATGATATTTCCTGTCTGAAAGAAAACCTTACACAGACCATTTAATGACTTTCTCATTTAATAAAAATAAAATGAATTTATAGGCTTTCTATCGCAATCTCCATTTGGACAGTGATATGTAAACAACAAAAGCTACTCATCTTGTAGCTACTGTGTTAGCTTTGTATGCTAAGCTGATTCCATGTCTGTAATCTTGAAATTCTCAGTAAACTAAACTACAATATAAATAATATCCTTAGTACTCATGTTAAAAAAAACTTTATTGCATTGTCACTTTCTAGCACAGTGATAATCCTTGCTACCTTGCTACTGTTAGCTACATTTCTAAGGTAAAGTGAGTTCAACTCAGAAATTATTTTTCTGAGGTAAAGTCTGCTCTTAAACATAGGAAAAGGTTGAAAAAGCTGATTTTGTGTGCCATAGGACCCTTCTTTATCAACATAAAACCTTGATTTTGTTACAATGCAGGAAAACTATGGAGCACTTTTAGCCATTCACCTCTCTGCAGTTATGGAACATGCAACACACACACACACACACACACACACACACACACACACACACACACACACACACACACACACACACACACACACACACACACACACACACTTCATTAAAAATGCATGTTTTTGTTTCTGTTATCGCTGAGATAAGACAGTGGTTTCTAATTTAGGGAAAGAAACTATGAGCTGCCTTGTATGGCTTTCTAGCTAAGGAGGAATAATTTCCTCAAGCTTCTCTCTCTCTCTGTCTCCCTCTTCTACACAGGTGAGGTTTTTCTCCTCCATAGTCAATGACGCTGTTGATTGAAAGTCGTTTCTTCCTCATGTGTAATTTCCGCAGCCTATTTTTGTCCCTGATCCCCAGAGAATAAAGACATGGACAGCCAAATCTGCCTATTTGATTAACACCAGCTGTGGAAAGTCCAGTGAGAATCTCCTTTTTTTTTCTTTTGAGAAAAGATAAATGAAAGGATGATATTCACAAAGGAAGACCCATGCTAGTAATATTCCCAGGCAGGATGTGGGACTGTTCTGTTTCATATATTATATTGGCTTAAAGCAGGAACAACATTGTTAAGCCTTGTGTGAATTCAGTCTCTAGACTCCTTTTCTATTTTTTTTGAAAATGGAAACTTTTTAGTCCAGGCCTCCTGAGGATCCCTCCCCTGATGTGATACCCCTTCACACTGAAACATGCTAATAGATATTAGCATATGAATATGTCAGAAAGACACTTCAGTTTAGGAATGTCAATTTGGTGATATAAATAACAGCACCGGTAATATCGGAAGACATTTTTATGCTGTGTAATTCACCTGACCTTATTTAACAGAGTGCCAGAAAAACACTAGCGCAGCGTTTAACAAGAAAGCAACAGGGTTTTAATGACATTTTTATAGAACCTACAAAAATCAATTACTCAGCAAGCAGGTCCTAACAGCTGGTACAGAAACAGATTTTAAAGCCAAAGCACAGATTAGGCTTTAAAAAGCTGTTGCACATTAACTAATCATGATACATATTAAATGGAAAGGGAATTTCATCTACTTTAAAAGTTACCCAAGCGTATATGCTACATTTACATGTATGTATGGAGCCAAAGGATGTGTCCATGGATGTGTACATCCACACATTTACTTATTCTAGAAAATACATTCAACAATATGTCATTTTAAGGGACAAAGAGCTAAGGAAAACAATTCTGCTTCATAAAATATGTAGCATTTAATGACGATGATTAGTGATGTTGGAATTTAGAGAAGAGGTAGTTTCAGCCTCAGATGTCAGGCCCACAATCCTTTGGCTGAACATCTCACGCATATAGAACACAACATTGGAAACACTTCAGGAGTTTCAAAGTCTTCATCTGATTGGTTCAATTCTACAGGATTTCCAGGAAACGTATGCGTCTCTTAACAGTACTCCTTTAAACAAAGCCGTTGTGATGCTGGACTTCCCTCATGAAAGAAATAAGTCGTCATGTTTACAGCTGTGACATTGAGCGCTCATGAGGATAAGCTAAACACTGCCTGTTACAAATGATGTGAAATTCATGATATACTGTAGACTCATTGATTATCATAACTTTTTTAAATGAACAGTAGCATGCTAGTCTGTAGGACTTTACATTTTCTTGCCCCTAAACATGACGCTAAACAAAACACACTGTGATTGGTCGCTTTACACGTCAGTCAGACACCACTTTTATGCTACCTTTGGCCAATAAAATCTTCTAAGGATCCCAGACCTTCTGCCGTCAGTCTGAAGAGCTGGTTACGTGACACTAGTTCAATTCAGTTCTAATTTGTTTTTATCACATACATAACCATACATAGTGACATGTAGTGAAATGCTTTGTACTGTACAACTGTCTTCCCAACAGAGAGTTAAACAAGAGTACAAGATTTGAGGTTACCTTTGACTATTAGGCTTTTGTTAGAGACCTGACTTGCAAAAACAGTGATGCCAGTTGGTTAATTCCATCTTGCCAGTTCTCTTTTTATACATTTTGTTTTGTACATACTGTATATTATATTTTGTCTCTATTCTTTTTCTTTTCTTATTCTTAGTCTATTGCATTTTCTTTTTGCTGCTGTAACAGTGAAATTTCCCCATTGTGGGACGAATAAAGGTACTGTATATCTTATCTTCTCCAAAAAAGTGCATTGTGATAAAACCTTTTGATTTTAGCTGATTACTCCTTAAGGTAATTTAACTTTTCTAATGCACCAACTAAACCTGTGAATTAACTGTTACAGTAAGTTGAATCACAAGCAGTCACATCACTGTATTGTTGTATTGTATGACTAAAGTTAGGCCTCTGCATTAGTTCTAACTATGGCTAAGTTGTCAGTGCATCAGATAAAAGCCCCTTTCATTGCATTGATAAGAGTGCAATTGGTTTTACAGGCTGTACATGTAGAGTGCTGACTGCTGCCTCTGATTGAACCCCCTTCTGAAATGTTAACAAGAACATTCATAATGCGCTCAGCTGCTCAGTCATTCCACATCATCGCAGCTGATTTGTCTTTCCGTTGTAAAAAATTCTGGGCTTTTTTTTAACACAATAGATAACGATGATGATGATGATGATGATGATGATGATGATGATGATGAAAGACTATGACCTCCTTCAGGTATATTAGTAGTAATTAGACCAAATTTCTGTAGAAATGTCTAGAGGGCCTTCAGCATGAGACTGATCAGATGCCCTAAGAACTCCTAGTACTCTTGAGCCTACACTGCTCTTAGCTGTACTTAGAAGTATTTTAAAGCAGTGTGCAGCATGAAAGCTGAATAAAATGGTGACTATGTTTACAATTTACAGTTTTGTGTTTTTAAGCCCACTTTGAGACTTATTGAGGTTGTGTTTATATGCATGTGGATGTACAAAGCATTCTCTCAAAGCAAGCTTTTATAGCCACAGTAGTCATGCCATCCCTATAAAGAGGGAAATAAACAATTTCCAGGCCAAACCATTTCCTGTGGCCTTTTTGCCCAAATACACAGCCATACTGAATGAGTGTTTGTAGATGTGAAATCTACCAGTGGATATAGATTTTGATCCTAAAGGAAAACCTCGCTAAGACATCATGAGGAAGAAACATTCAAAGGAACTAGATTCAAAAGGGGAAACCTTTCCTGATTCTAATAATTACAGTATACAGGTGTGTGAATACAAACACTACTAAATGTGTTGAACATATGGTCAGTATGAGTAGCATAGTCTTTATGATTACAGCAGTACAACTTAGGTACACAGCAAAAGGACACTATACACAATACAGTGGTGTGCTATCTAGCTATCTAGCTAACGTGGATGAGTTTCATCAAGCTGCTTGCTCACCACATTGTCAGTTAGAAAACTTGGCTAGTTAGCTAAATGCGTAAAAAAGTTCAATCCCTAGAAATGCTTCTGTTTTCCTCTTGTTTAAATGATGCTTTTCAGTCACATCAAACAATTGGGAAGGGGACAGTTTTGGTACTTCAGACCATAATAAACCCTTTCTAATACTTATGATTTCAATGAAAGAGAAAATAAAGTGATCTTTTAAAGCACTAAAACAACATTAGAGCAGTTCACATATGGTGAATGCGTAGGCACGGGGCTGGATCTTTGACCAAGAGGTTAAGCTGAATTTAACATCTCTGTTCCTTATTGACTCCAACCAGGGTTAAGTCAAGCAAGACAAAGTGATTTCAGACGGATCATAACTGCAAGTTATGTAAGGATTATGACTGAGCGAAAGACGACGCATGAATTAGCGAACTAAGAACTTCAGTTCCTATTATCAGGCCTAGGTTTGAATCTACTTGCCGCAGTTTGTAATGCTGTCGGTGAATATGTCTAGATGGAAATCATTAGGAGTGGAAGTGCAGCTGTTATTGTGCTGAGTTTGCTCGTCTTCAGCATATTCTGGTGATTTGAATCAAATAATACCTAAGGAATGGATTGCAGGGGGAAAAAACAAGTGAAATTTTCTCTCTCTCTCTCTATGTGTGTGTGTGGTTGTGATAACAGGAGGAAAGGAATGACTGATTAGATGAGTGGAGTTTGAGAGGAGCAGGAGGCCATAGGGGTGCTCCATTTCCTAACTCCATCTCTCTCTGTTGCTCTCACTTTCCATCTTCTTCCTTCATCTTTAACTGTCATTCCTTCCCTTTCTGCCCTTCATAGCTTGCCCCTTTATTTTATTCCTCCTCTCTCTCTCTCTCTCTCTCTCTCTCTCTCTCTCTCTCTCTCTCTCTCTCTCTCTCTCTCTCTCTCTCTCTCTCTCTCACACTCTCATTCTCTCTCCACCTCTCTTCTTCTCATTTATAATTACATGCCGCACTGCCGGTGTCTCAGGGCAGGTGTGCATGAGGAATTATGAGAGGCTGTAGAAAGGCCCGGTGTGGATCATTTGTCAAGATTAGAAAGACAAGGCCAAGCTCACTCCACACCCCCTGCTCTCCTTACCTCAGATACATGCTTAAAGCAATAGTTCATCCGCAGTTTCGACATCATCTCGTATTTCAATCGTTGATAAACGTCACCAGAAACAAAAGCTATGGTTAGATCTTGTTTTTACCTTTTCTTAGAAAGTCATTTGAAAGAAATGTAACAAAATCCAGCCACGTTGCATTGTCTGTGCAAATGTCTTATGAGACCAGTTTTCTAAAATTTTCTACTTAGGATTAAAATAGTGATCAGGCAGGATAAGTCTGATGTCTGACACTTCAGCAGTAATTAATCAGTATGGGAATAAACATGTATGCGAATTATAATCCTGGAAAAAATCCAAACAGCAATCAGCCGGGATAAGACTAAGTACAATTCCACTCGAATTACCATCAAGGCTTATACTCCATCTGGAAAGTGGACAATGTCTTAATGACTCTCTATCCTCTGTAACCTTGGCGACATTTGATGCTGACTGAATAACCAACAGAAGTGTGTCAAGTCATCAAAAAAATAAAAGAACATGCCTGGAAATAAAGGAGCTGATGGAATTTGTTCATCTAATGAATGACACAGTAGCTTATGACGTGTGTTTTTTTTTAAACCAATCATCAGGACAAAAAATAGAGAAAAGGTTTAAATGGAAGATAAAGTGTGAATGTTAGGAGACATATTGGGTTCTTTGTATGGATAAAAATTTGGTTGTGGTTGGTTAATGTGGTAGTTTTGCTGCCTGCTCACTTTGGTTTAAACTATTCTATTTATCTTTTTAACAGTCGTTAGAAACTCATGAACAGTGCTTTTATTTTCAGTGTTTTAAAACAATTCTGGTGTTTCTCTGAAACGATATCATAATAAAAGCGCTGCAGCGCCACACTGAACATTATTCCTTCCTTAATGCTGCTCCATTGTTCCTTTAGGTCCAATGATGTACCTTAAATCAGTTTTTAAGGTACACAACATCCTCTAGGTTCTCTAATCAAAGGTACAATCATTTACAATAACTTTTTCCCAAAGGGAAATGTACCTCCCATTTGTGACTGTTACCACCACAAACTTTCCTATTATTATACATCCCACAGTACTTTATGTTCATAAAAGTTAGTTCCTGTTTTAACTCTTAATTTTTGTCATTTGGTGATCCACCAGTCAGCTCTATCACACAGGAGCTATCAACCAGAGAAGGTGAGAGTGAGGGTGAGCTCGTAGTTCCTCTGAGACATGTGAAGCCACCACATCGGTCTGAGATCACAGGCACCCAAAAGCTAGTGTGGCTCTGACTGACAGGGAAGAGAGAGTACTGTCAGCTCTCCCACCCACCGAGCACGGTCAATTTTGTTGTGGCTTTTCTGCCATGTTGTCTGGGAAACTCCACCATCAGGAGTATAGCATCTACAGACTCTCTTGAGGAAAAAACAACTCGATGTGGTGTTTGAGGACAACAATCTCCTAATCAATACACAATTGTCAGATGGTATAAGACTGTAGAAAGGACTTTATTCATAATAACACTCTTCTGTGTTTATAACAATTTATAATCACACCCTCCAATGTCACCCAAATGAGGATGAGGTTTACTTTTGTGTCTGGTTCCTCTCAAGGTTTATTCCTCTTCCACCTAAGGGAGTTTTTCCTCACCACAGTCACCTCAGGCTTTCTATTAGGGTCAAATACAAACACATTTAAATACAGTTTAAATCTAAAATTAATCTTGAACTTTTCTTTAATATTAATCTTGATTTTTTTGTACTATATTTGTTATGTTCTATAAATCTGATTGGCTGGAGTAGGATGTACAGTTCACCAAAAAGAAAGACACATTGTACATTTTTCAACAAATTTATATAGGAAACAAATCCAGAATCCTCAGTTGTAAAGTGACCAGAACATTTTCTTCTTTTAATTTTCATCAAATTGTGCGCCAAGAGAACCAAGGGGACAACCGTTCTGGGGTTAAGCTTCTGGTAAAGCTTTTCTCCCAAACAATAAGAAACGAATTATCAAGAATCTGCATTTAAAATGACTTAGCATTGGAATGACTTACTGAAATAAGGAACAGCTATCCTTTCTTTACAGATGTAGAATTAGTGGTACATTTGCCTTGCATCGCTGTTTAGGGGTTTGATTCCCATCTCCATCCTGTATGTGTTGAGTTTAACGATCTCTTTGTGCTTCAGGAGTTTCCTTTGGGATCTCTGGTTTCCACCCCCAGTCCAAACTATGGACTGTAGGCTGACTGTTATCTCTAAATTGACCATAGTGTGTAATTGTTCCCTGAGATCGGTTGGCACACCGTCTAGGGTTTCCCCATCTTGTGGCCTGATTTCCCTGGGATAGACTCCAGGTTCCCTGTGACTCTGTGTAGAATAATTGGTACAGAAAATGGACTGATGGATGATATAAACACATCTATATATGCACTGTTGCAGTGTGCCCTGAGCAAAGGAGGGAGCCTACAGTGAAACGGAAAGCTCGTTCAAGGTTAATTTATTCAAAGCAGACCCCCGCTGGCCCTGAAATATAAGCAGCTTTTAAAAACGAAACTACATTCAAACCTTTTACCTTGAAGATTATTCCAGAGAAGTGACACTTAGTATAGTTATAGTTATGTTATGACAAAAAAGGAACCTATGAGAAATGCAATAGATGAAAAAAATAAGGAAAAAACTCATATAGTACCTTTCACCTCCTGTAATTTTCTGTCATAAAGGTCTTGATTTTCTCCCATAGTGAAGTAAACAAGGCTTCAAAGCAAAGAATCAAAGCCGGTAAAAGAGAGAGAGAGAAAGGGAGAGAGAGAGAGAAAGAGAGAGACAGAAGACAAATGAAACTGTCTTCCCATGGGTTTGCATAAAACTCATCTTACAAAGGAGCCTCCTGAATTAAAAGCCCAATCAGTATTAATTTATTCAAGCACTGTAACTGTGTGTCCACACGTGTGCTCAAGTGCTCAGGAAGCCTTTATTGGGCTTATTACAATTTCAATGATGTATTCTGAACATAGAGTACTGTATACTAGTCATCCTACGCAGATGTCTTCTAATTTATTTACCCCGATTCTCTATACTAAGACCTACCTCTCTCTCTCTCTCTCTCTCTCTCTCTCTCTCTCTCTCTCTCTCTCTCTCACATAACACAATACCACTATCTGTATTTGTATCTGTTTAGTGATCCAAAAATTCACATCTGAATGTGAACACAAAATGGTTGTGGGATAAACTGTTTGCTTGTTTGTTTGAAAAGTACTGCCAGTACGCCCACAGTAAAACTGGAAATCAACGGAAAAAAAAATATTTCAAAAACAAAATAAAACAGAAGTCTACAGTCAACATGATCTGACTCGGAGTCCTTTCAGCTACATCGCTCCAGTTCTGTACTGGTTACAACTGGTGACTGGTGTTCATTTCATTTCTTTTTTATAAACAAATATACCCTGACCAGGCAGTTACTAAGGATGAATAATGAACACTGTAAATGCTTAGTATAAGCAGAAGCCTTTTTTTTTGTCACATATACTTTACAGCACAGTGAAAGTCTTTATTCGCATATCCCACTTTTGGAGGTTGGGGTCAGCACAATGGGCTAGGGACCTTGCTCAAGGGCCCAACATCCTCCAATCAACAACCCAGAGCCTTGACCGGTTTGAGACACCACTGCAAACTGCTTGTTAATTTTTAAAGGTTTAATTTATCACTTGGCACAGAATCTTATCCAGTGTGTTTGACATACAACTTATTTTTATACAAACAAGCAGATGAGCATCAGAACACAAGACCTTCTGCTCCGTAGTCCAACATCGTAAGCACATACAGCTACCACTAGTCCACATCTGTTCGTGTGTAGGATCGACACCTTGTCTCCACCAGTATCTCCGTCAACCTTTCTGGAAAGATTTCTAAAATATTTTGTATCTGTTTAGAACCTGTTCTTTATGATTACATGTATTTGTTCTGTCTGTATGAAATGCACTGCATCCTCGGTCACCGTATCGTCCACACCACAGACACCCAGCATGACTTCCTTTCAGCTCCTCCATTTAAATTCCGTTTGTAATCATGAGTAATGTACAGAAACAACATTTCTAAATTTAGTCACAGAATTTATGTTGGGTCTGTGCAACTGGGAGAGATGTAAGAGAAGGTACTAGAGTGCACATATTGTGTAGAGATGCTCCTTTAGTTATTAGTGTATACAGTACAAGTGATCCAGCGAGAGTTCGGATGGACATCCAAGGCCGTGGATTCTATTTATTTTAGCAATAATAGAATACACGGCTCTGTCGTCTGTTATTCTTTTTCATCTTTTCAAAAACTGAGGTTATACTGTAGATGTCGTCAGCTTGCAGCTTTTCTTTACTCTCGTGTTTCACTGTATTGAGTAGGACGCCATGGTTCCAAACGGTGTCTCGGTCCATTCCGACAGACTCTACACTGTCCCTTTGAGCGATATTCTCACGGTTTGTCTTTTGATGTTGGTGCTGCACGGTTTTCCGGCACGATTCGGTTTGGCTGTCGCAGACGAACAGAGCCACGCTGTGAAAGCATAGTGAATTAAGGTTAAAAGTGCTAGGACATGTGATGTGACGTGCTCACTAGCGGCCGGTTTAGTACCACGGCAACCCAAGACTCTTCTTGGGTTGTATGAATGTATGAACATTTTTAAGTTAAATCTGAGGGTGTTATCTTACTGCCGGAGTATGGCGTATAAAACAAGAGTATGGCACAGGATAATGATGTTCTTCAATTTGGGAAAGCTACACATACGGTAGTAATAGAGTGTAAATGAAATATAATAATAATAATTCAATGTTAAAAATATTTCTGTTTACGCGGCATCATATCTCTAGCATCCCATATCACACTGATTTATGATGTAAGCAGAATGTAAACATTTGCTAATCACAGGTCTACCGAACATGAACATCGTACAGTCGGGTTACACTGTGACACGTAATAATTTTAAAAGACAGCTGAAATAGCTCCAAACTTTAAAACTGGTGTACAGTTGCTCATCAAACCACTCAGTGAACAGGTAGTTAAATAAAGACATGGACTGACTCCGTAATGCACAGAGTAACACTAACAAGACAAACAGGACCTGACAGAGGAGTGTGTTTATGCAATGCAGGTAATGAAACACAAATGAAAGACGTAGTGGATTCGGAAAAGCCATTGTGTAGACTCCAGGATGTGACAGTTACACTGTGAACCGACCGGTTTTCCCTGTCGGCTTCACACCTGCACTATAGTATGATATTAGTGCCTGTATGTCATTTTTACAAAGTGATGACAGCAGCGGTCGAATAAACATCCTGTCAGCTCCATTTAATAGCTGTAGCAGCTCAGCTCATGACGTTAGACCTGTTATAGGAATCGTCATTTTTTCCCCCGCTACACTGACCTTGGGTCTTGGACATTGTCAGTAGTAATAAAAATTGATGTTTCTATAGGAAGAGGTGGGTAAAGTGGCTGAAAAAGCTTACTTAGGCAAAAGTACTGAAACAAAATAATCAGGATTAAGTAGAAACAGTCATCCTATTAATGCCTTAAGTAAGAATAAAGCTATATTCATGCATACAGTGATTTTATTGGTGTAAGTCACGAGTACATTAGGCCCTACTACTACTGGTTGCCATGGTAATAACATCTCTCAGTCAAATGGTGCAAACTAGCATTCTACTTGACAACAGATGAGTTTACTTGTTGCTAAAAAGAAGCAGGGAGGGAGATTTGGAGTTTGGATATAACATTCTGTAGTGTATTTATGCTTCATATCATATTAGATGAAGAAGAAGCAGCGTGAACTCTTTACCGCGGATCACGTGCACTCTCATTTCTTCACTCCCATTGCATATCTCCACACCAAGAAGCACCGTATTTGCATAAAGTTCAGCTTTTCTCAACCTTGTCGTATCACCGGACCCCCACACGTTGTCCACTTAAGTCGTTGTCAAAGAAAGTCTCAGCTCTCATTGAAAATAAAGGATCTCTGTATGTGTGACAAAGTAACTATAAGTGAAAGACTACCAAATTTTATTGAATTGATTTAATATGATGGCGTCTCCATCTGATTCTTTTTTTTCCCAATACAGCAAAAGCAAGCAGTTGCCTGAATCTGTGCCTTGGGGTGATATTTTTAATTTATCCGCACATTCAATATTATAAAAGTACCATTTAACCGGGAAATTCAGCAGAGAGACTATTTTCTGTGTGTAGGTGTGTGCGTGCGAGTTTGTGTGTGTGTGCACGTGTGTGTGTGTGTGCATGTGTGTGTGTGTTCTACATCCACTGACTATGACTAAACGGTGAAGTGTATTTGGTCCACGTGCTCCGGACCATAAGGATTCGTGGAATTTTCCGGTACAGTATTTTAACGGCTGCTGCTGTAGCCATTGCTGTTTCTCAGAAGGTAATAAAGTACACCAGCCACTCACATAACAGCATGATTGAAAGAAGTGTGTTTTTTAAACCCCTGCAGCCTCTGCTGATTCAAGATAAACAGAAAGCGACTTGTTCAGAGGAGGGACTGTGGCCTTGATTAAGTTTTAAATGTTTAATACGGCTCTTGCAGTACAAGCAGTATTCTGTCTGTCAAATGTATTGTACGATACACAGAGGACTCTTTAACCCCATTAACTTAAACTAATGTTAGCTACTTGCAATATAAACAACACAACCAAGTGACAGCAACAATTATTTACAAGAACATTTGATGTCTTCTTGTAAGCTTGTAGTGAAAATGAATGATCAAGAGATAGAAGTATTAAAAAAACAACAAACAAACAAACAACGTTTTTTTGTTTTTAAATTAACTCTTTTTACCAAAAAATGTAATTTGTGCCTACATTTCTTTGTCATGTCACACGGTGAGGGTTAATGGCTCAAATGAAAGTAGATCAAAACTTAACATTTATATTATAAATATATATAAATTTGCAGTCGTTCATGTGTATTTCTGTTTTCACCTACTGTAGACTACATGGAGAAATATATTCTTTGAAATATTCCAAAAAAAAAAAAAATGATTAGAAGATACAAACCCAAAAGTTTCTATTAAATGTTGATATCAAATCCTTTTCAGGTCTCTGAGACGCCCCAAGTGTTTGTTCATAAGCATCTAAAATGTGAAGGTGAAGAGATAGAAAAAACACACATCTCACTCTGTCCTATCAATGAGTCCTGACTCAATTTATATAAGACTGAATGAAAATCTCCAGTAAGTCATTTCACCAGTGTTCTGGTAAAAAAGGGACATTATGTCAAAGATGGATTAGTAAAACATGTCATGTAAAGCATGACCTCATCCTGACTCCAAGCTGACTGTGTGAGCAAGGGATGCACTTATTTCCAGGGATTTCAGAACAGCGCAACAGATATTGCGTCTTCGGGTAGGCGTGGCCTATTTGGTAATCTAACCCTATCACTAACCCTAACCATAACCGTTGTTTTTGGTTGTTTATTTTTTTTCTAAAATAAATCTACCTGTATGACTGTTTTGTCCTTTGTAGTATGCTGTTTTTTTTTTTGAAAGAGGGCGTTTTTCCAAGACCTCCGGAAACACGCCCACTTTACGTCCTGGTAACGAAACCCCTGGAATTTAGTGAATGCCCTGTGAGCAATGAGCCAAATAATCTGAAGGCAAAAATCCATCTAGCTAGAGGACTTCCAGGAGCTCAGACAGTTCCTTTCCACACCACCAGAGGGGGCTGGCAGGTATTTTCTCATCGCAACCTTGTTATAGTTTCCATGTGGCTGTGCCACGCCTCTTCCTATCCTGTCTTCCCGCCATCTCACCTGTTTCTTGTTTACCTTGATACCTTGGTCTTTGCTATTGTGCGTGAGCCGTAATGTCGGACGTTGTTATATCAGGGATTTCGTGTCATAGTCATGTTTAAAGTACGTTTTGTTCGTTTTCGTTATGTTAATAAAGCAGTGTAGTGTATGCACTCAATCCTGCAAGTGGGTCTGGTTTGCTATTGTGGATCCTCATAACCAGCGGAGTTCATCCTCAAAATTTACAAGGACAAATGGAGCAATCGCAAGTACATATAAGTACATATTCTTATAAAAGAACTGACTAAAGCCGGGCTCACACTGTGATTTTTCATAATCCTTCATGAATGTTGCTTGTCAGACCGTACAAACATGATCCCTATGTCACACTGTAGGATCTCGGTTGTCATGCCAGACTATACGACCTCCAAGACACGTCAAAATCAGACGCACACAAAAAGACTTGAACGTGTCAAGAAGTAATCTCTCGCTAAAATGGCAGGTAGCAGCAAATGAAAAGAATAAGTAGCGTTAATTTTGCTGTACTGTCCACCTGACTCATTTTGACATCTTCCCTGAGGTGGTTGTGCGTCTTCAGGGTCGGCGCTCCTATTGGGTCTTGGTTTGACGCTCGTCATAGGAGATTTCACACTGCAGGTAAGTGTCTGAAATCTTCTGACACTGCCAGAACTTCATCAGAGTAAAAAACTGATCACAACAGCCATTAATCCGCTGTCGGTGACCATGACCGGGTCAAACCAGTGATCAAAGACTACAGATTTTACCCTAGGATTCTAGAAATCTTTTAGGATTTTCAAAATTTGTTTCAGACGTGGCCAATATTTCACAGCGTGAGCCGGGCTTTAGAGTGAGAAGTTCCAGTTTGTTTAAAAAGTTAAACGTAGTGTTGATCGATGTGAAAAGCCAAACGTGTGAAGTTAAAAAAGGATAAAAGATAAAAAAATGCTCTTTACTATTTTTTCTGAGCAGAAAGTTCAGGCTGGAAAGGTTAGATCTAAAGGTCCCAGGTTATATGGTTTTTATGACAGTATACGCTGGCTTCTGTGAAACAAAGAGTTGAAGAAGGCAGTAATGGTAAACGAGGCCGAGCGTGGCTTCACACCGAGCGTGGCTTCACATCGCAGACACAGACATCTGAACTTGCGGTGCAGTTTATTATCCCTAAGCAAATGCTATTAAATGCGACACATTTTTGAATATCATAATTTAATGTAAGTGGAACCGTATCCACATTTTAGGTGAATGTACATCTTTTATATTTAAACCCAAATCACAGTGAGATTAAAGCAGGATTTACTAAACTGCTCTGTGAATGTCGCAGCTCAAACCTGAGAAAGAAACAGATACTTTTAACAAATGGGGAAGTGAAATTCATGATGTCCAGCAGCTGTATGTTTTTTAGAATAACTTCTCTATTCGGAGATTCGACCCAGACTGACAAGAGCAAGGAGTTGTAAAAATGCTGTAGTGTGCAATTTATACTCATGAGAACATACAGAACAAGAATTATAGGATAAGACAACATGGGAAGAAGACGATGGTGACGGAGTATAAGAGGATGCATTATGTTAAAAGATAATAATCAGTGGGCTTATTTACCTTTTTGCTAGTAAGTTTGTTAGTAATTCCCACGATTAACACGACATTGTTCGCTAATTAATTCATCAGAAACAAAATATCCTGTGAATAACAAAATTTCGTCATCAGGTAGATTTTGATTGGGCGCCTAGCCACTGACGTTAGCTACTGGAATCAAAGCTGGTCAATCCTGGCATTAGCAAAGAAAACAAGCTAACTTTGTTAAATATACACGTTATTATTAACAACTTGATAAGAAACTTAATAAGAAATGTGTTCATATTAGATGAAGCTGATGATTTGTTCTTACTTCATCACATTAATACATTTTTTACTGTGGTACACTGACAAAAAGGGAATATGCAAAGCTATATTATGTTTGGTTTACATCAAAATACAAAAATTCCGTTTCTCGACAAAACATGAGTTCGTTGTTTATACTAATGATGCAGAGCAAACGTGATCTCTTCGTCTATTCTGAATGTAAAGCGGTTACACTGTGAAATCTCACAAAGATCTTGGGATTTACAGTAGAACGCTCGTGTTACATTTAGCTGATGAAAGCCGTGTGGTAGAACGGTGCAGTGCTAACGTGTCTGTTGTGAAACACCAGGGTTTGATTCTCAGCTCAGGTGTGAACTCGGTGTCTGATTTTGTTCAGAGCTTTGAAAATACACACTCAATTCTTTTTGGATGAACAAAAAACAGATTGTATTAATGTTTTTTTGTGTCAATCCCATGGAACAGATGCACGCACATTCACATTTTGGTACTGATTTCTTTATCTAATAGGTTAAATTTCCACCCCAAGATATAAATGTTTAAAAGACACAGAGTTTAGACACAGAGTTGAATTTCAGTAAGTGTGTCAAAGCTTTTGGCAGTTTTTCATTTCTTCTGGCTTGAGGTATTGCTCACACTCACCCTCATGTCTGGAGCACACTTTCTCCTGCTACACCACATGTTAAAGTGCATCACTGCCTGAACAGTTCAATATAGCAGTAACCGAAAAGAAATAAATAAAAAAAACAGAGTTTCATGTTATAACCATGTTACAGTGTGACAGGAAATAAAGAAGGGATGAGATTTCTCCTCGCACCAGCTGCAGGTTACGTTCGACCGTAAGTCGGGGTAGAAAGTCGATCCTTAAGCATATGAAAGCAGTTCGTTTAAATCTAGTGATGTAGACAGGATGTGATAACTAGAGCAGGGTGTAGAATGATATTAGAGCAAAATTTCATTTCAGGGAGTGACAGGATTTTATCATCACCAGCAAATCAGATACACACCTTACACTAAACAACATACTGTATGGGAAATTACATAAATATTTTCTGGACTAATTTAGTGATGTTGCAGAAATGGTGACAAAATTCAAATGGAAATTTTTGCCATCCAAATATTTTAAAAGGTTTTAAAAAATGGTCTGGACTAAACTTTGTAATAATTGCTAGGTTGATTACTCGGGTTTTGACTTGTGTGCTCGCTGTTCTTGACTCTGACCTTGCCGGGCCTATGTTGAGATTGTTCTTCCTGTTTGACCCAGATGCCCTTCCTGACACAACCCTCCCATTGTATCAGGAACCGACACTTAGAGTTAACCCCTTAGTGGCTGGGTTGGTTTCCTGCCTTGGAATGAACCTAAACTGCAGCAGGGACAGTGTGGAATCCTGCAGCTGGACCACCAGGGAGCATAATAATAATAATAATATTAATAATATAATATATTAATATTAATAAAGGGTTAATTAGTACATATAACTTACAATACAATAATCCAAGGTTGAAACACATTAAGCAATAAACAATAAACCAATAAAATGGCCGCATTCTTTTAAGTGTCATTTATTTACTTCAAGTTCGATCTCGATAGAATTGTGTTTTACAATTTTTCTTACTCTAGTGATAGTATTTTAAATATTTGTATTTGATGCAATTTTAGTAACGAACTACAGCAGTAATGATCGAACACCTGCTAACTCAATCTGCAGCACAATATGGTTAACAGCGACGTATCACATTTACGCCAGACCTTTAAACTTGTGTCGAGACTAAGTTCTACTGAATCTACGAAACAGACGTTGTGGTAATTTAGGCTGAAACGAGGCTACAACAGAGCCTGCTTATTCTTGTACATAACAAAGTCATGTTGATGCTAAGACAATAATTCAGCGGTTCCTAATTCCAGTCCTGGCACATTAGTGGTTCACTGGCTGATTACCAAAGGTTTAATGAGCTGAATCAGGTGAGTTAGAGCCAGAAAAGCTAAAAACGTACAGCTAATGGGTTTTTCAGGGCTGCATTCCTGTAGTGTTTTAAACACAGCCTAGTCTGCTTCCCATCACCGTTTCCCTTTGGGGCAAATCACTCTCACCATCTTAAGGGCTAGTTACATACTTTATTAGCTCCGGTGGAGTTTCTTTCAGGAGACTTAAGGAGTCAATGTCAGTGTAGACTTACCCACAGGGCATTGCAACCTGATGCAATATCTTAAACAATAAAAAAAAGCTTGAAAACAAAAACTTAATATAAAAAAAAAAACCACCCTTTATTCTTTTTGGATTAGCAAAGATCAGGGTGAGTTTAGGACATTTTTAGCTTCCTGAACTTCCTTTTGCTGACTGCAGTCAGAATTCACGGAGAAAAGCAAACGCCGGTGATTGTGGTGGCTTTGAGACAGTGAGTCACAGACAGTGGCAGCTTTTTTCGCTTTTTAGCTTGATGAAATATTAAAACAGAATGAATGCATCTTAAGAGCAGGATAGGTGTGCAGAGTTAAAGCGTGACGACAAAGTCTAGAGTGAAAATGCGTTGGCTTCTGCTAGATTCAGCCACATTAAACAATAGTGTAAGATGGTACAGGCAGATATGGTTGTAGAAAAAGAAAGAACTGAAAAGAACTTTTACTGAGTAACTGAAAAAGGAATTAATATGCGGACCAGAATATCCTTTGTGGTGACCCTGATCAGAGAACAACAGAAAGAACAACAACAACAACAACAACTGAAAAGGAATTAAATAACAGAAGAGAAAGAAACAACAGGCTAGCTTGCTAAGTAAGAGACTTCACATTTATCAAGAGTTAGCCAGTTAGCTTGATGCTTTAGACTCTCCTCTGACTTATGATAATGTTGTTGTACTCCTCCTTAGAGTAGCATTTTTCTTCATTTATCTCCCTACATGGTTAACCAGATGTTATATCTGACAGGAAGAGATGTAACTATGGCTATATTCACAGTGAGAGGGGGATCTGAAGAAGTAAGTGGGGGTCTGAAGCCCGGTCTGAGGAATTGCATCAGATATAATCTGCATAGAATTGAGAAAACCTCAATAAGTTACACAGTCACATTGTCTCTCATAACTGCTGCTGAATTGATGGCTTGAGTTTGAAAAGACTTGCGTTCTCTCAATTTGTTACCTGCTTTGTGAATGTAGGGTAACGTTTGTGCCGAAAGTGGTAGCTGTTAAAAAATATATATACAATGCTCTGAGGAAAGCCAAACTGCACTAAGGGGTACTATATAACATGACAACATGTCAAATGCTACTCATATTTGCTCCTTTAAAGAAGCATAAAGGAGCAAATATGAGTAGCATTTGACTTAAGGGATTAAGCCGAGGTCTTGGCAAAGGTGTTAGAAATCGCTTAGAAAATCCATCTGGAAAACCAGTCTTTGCTCCAGAATGCCTGTTTGTGATTGGATGTGCTTGCTGTCAATCATTTTTAGAATCCACCAAACCTAATTTTTTTTAAAAAGACATTAATTTTAAGAAATTGTTTAGCTTACATAGCTCATTTTTCTTTAACAGTGAAATATAATATCTATTAAACTCTGAAGAAATCTTATCCTGAACAGTGAGAGCAAAGGACCACGAGCCCTACTGAGAACTTCTCAAGCTATAGACACCTTATCTCACTGTCTTATTACCTATTCATTAGCAGTAGGAAACACCTCTGTAACTACATCACACGCTGATTCCATCGTGCTTATTAAGCATCTGATTGGCTTCAGATGAGCCTGCTTGTATTGATTAGATGAGGAATGTCCTCCTAGCAAAACAGCAATCAGTAAGCAATTACCAGCATCATGACTCATTAATTATTTCATCATGAACTAATTTGTTGTTTGGATGGAAAACAGATTACGGCTTTATTCAAAACGAATCCTGGCTGGTCTGGAAGGAGAACGGCGAAATAGAAACGAATTTTAACAAGATTTCCGATCGCTAGAATGAAATCTGTTTGCCAAGGATCCATTATAATCCTCTGACAGTCACAGCAGCCATCTGTAGCCTGTAATAAGAATATTTTCAGTAATGCGTTCAGCAATTTGGCAGCAAAAAAAGGACTTTGCTTTTATCACTCGCTTTAAACTAAATCGGAAGACGCCCTGGACTACGTGCTTCTCGACCGTAACGTTAAGTGGACTCTAATTCATCAGTGAATGCAATGATGAAAGAGATGAAAACGATTTTAAATATATTTACCAGGCATTAAAGGAAATTTCCACCCGGATGCACTGTGATTAAATATTTTTATACTAAAATATTTGTGAGGATTTGATCGATTCTGGTGTCCATTAGTGTTGTATTCTTTTTATTCGTTTAAAGAGCTTGTTTCTTCCAGTCTGACATCACAGGGGGTTGATGCTAGGATAAACAGGAAGTGAAGTGCTGACTTGATGAGGCAGGAGATTTGAGAAGAATTTTGGCTTAATTATTCATACGGAAAAAGACTAAAACGTCTAACAGCTTACACTACAAAACTGCATCAAACAACGGATATTGCAGTGGAATAGAAACGTCTAGAAAAAAAGGAGGGCCAAGCAAAGATTTGTAATCCAATCAACGTTCTATAATCAACCCCCAAAATGATATATCACATTGTAGTTAATGAGACATAAACATGCAGGTCCAAGCAAGCACTTTTATACCTCACTAATCCTACTTCTATTAGTGTCAATGTTGATGATCTGGACTTGTAGTTATTGGGTTTGTTCGATGGTTGTTTTTAGTGAGTGTTAGTTAGCATGTTAGTTGGGAGGATGCTGGAGAACATCATGGAGAAAACCCACACTGACATGAGAGAACCTACAATACACTACAGACAGTAACCTAATTTGAGGGTTGAACCAGGAAGCCTGATCATGTAACATGCTATCATGCAGCTTTGTTTTGTATGGAGAAACACACTATATGATCAAAAGTATACAGAGCCCTTACCATCATTATCAATTTTCGCAATTTATCGTCATTGGAACTAAAGACGCCCAAATGTGTACCAGCATGACAATGCCCCTGTGCACAAAATGAGCTCCATGAATGCAGAATCTTCCACGATTGATTACTGAAGAACTCAAGTGTCCTGCTCAGAGCTCTGACTCCGACCTCTGAGATGAACTACAACAACCATCGCACCCCAGACCTCCTCACCCAACATCAGTGCCTGATCTCACCAAGGCTCTTGTATCCGAATGATCGAAAATCCCCAAGTCACGCTCTAACATCTAGTAGAAACCCTTCTCAGAGGAAAGCAGCTCCTTATAACACCAAAGCAGGAATAGATCTGAAAAGAGATATTTAAAAGCACGTATTTCTGTGATGCTATAAAGTGTATTTTTGACCACCATCAAAACCCAAGTACAAAGTAACACTGGTGGTCCCTGAAAGAGCCTGTAGTGTAGATGTTGTTTGTTCTGTATTGCACAGGGTTTAAATGTGCCTCGAAAATGTTCTAGAGATCTGATGTAGGAACCGATAAGGAACCCCTATAGTTTGCTTAGTGGAACCGGTTATAATGTGCTACAGGGATGTGAGTTGAGGTGTATTTCGGCTGGAATACCGGTGTATTAACTCACAGTGACACCAGCCCAGGTGGCAGCACCAGTGCAGCTTGAAGCACTTCCCGTGGCTGTGCGTGGCGCAGATGGAGAGTCCGTCGCACGGCAGGAAGTCGGGTCTCCCCGCGCAGCTCCGCGCCAGCGCCTGCGCCTCATCCAGCTTGTCGCTCTTCGCTCCTCCCGACGCGGCCATAACACCCGCGCGCGCGGCGCCCCCGCCGATCACAGCCCTGATTCCCGAGAACGCATGCGCTCCGAATAACGGGGACTGCACTACGACTGCTTACACGATACCCGCGACGACGGGAAAAAGTCCAAATACAGGCGGAATTTTCAGAAGTAAAAGAGATTTTTTTTTTTAGAAAGCAAAATATCCAAAGTAACTCCTATTGGAGATCAGTGAAGCAAAGCATCCGGTGCGCGCGTGCGCTCGTTACCACTGAAATGGAACTGTTTTTTAACCAACATTTACATCATTTCCTGCTGTGGAGCTTTTTCGGCTTCTCCCTCGCGTTTTCACGAGCAGCTGCTACAAATCCACTCGGTAACGATGGCGGCTGCTGTTGAGGAAGTGGAGATGTGGGAAAGCAGCCTGTGTTTTTGTTCCTCCTTCTCCGGCTGGCGGCGTTTCTGCTCCCGCTTTCCGTCTCAACTTTCTACCGAACCCGAGTGTCAAGAGTAACAGAGTCAGGTTACTGTCGACGTAGACCGGCTATAATCTCTCTCTCTCTCTCTCTCTCTCTCTCTCTCTCTCTCTCTCTCTCTCTGTGCGTGCTCAGGCACTCTTGCACGCGCTACGAGAGCCAACAAATGTATCACACCCTGCTCTCTCTCTCTCTCTCTCTCTCTCTCTCTCTCTCTCTCATTATGTTTCTCTCTCATTCTCTCTCGTAATATTAAGCACTCAGCTTCACACAAGCTTGAGAAACTGATTTGTTATAAATTAATACATCTGTAATAAATAAAACAAGTTCTAGCAAAGTGACAGAGGATGAAATAAATTAAAAGATAAACAGATGAAGAGAAAGAGGTGTAGGTGAAAGAAAAAGATAAATTAATATGATATGTGTGTGTAGATAGATAGATAGATAGATAGATAGATAGATAGATAGATAGATAGATAGATAGATAGATAGATTCTAAAATATTCACATATTCACATTTGATCATATTTACATAATCACATCAGATGAAGTTATGACCGCATGCGAATGTGGAGAAAGATGATGGTCAGAAAGGGGGGAAACAGAAAAAGAGAAAGAAAGTCCTTGGCTTATATATGAGTTTCATTGAAGTTTCATTTACAGGGCATTTGATTTGATAGTAATAATGATGTTACTGAATCCCACTGTCTCTGTAGTTCCTTAAAATCCAGAGAGAATTAGTCAGAATATATACAGAACTACAGTGATGATGTAAAGCTGGATGTGATTCAAGTTTATAAATATTCACAAATGCAACAAAACTCTCTGAGATGTGAATTGAGCTCAGCACTGGGGTGTCAATTAGAGTACCACAGCTTATTTCAAGTGTCACAGTTGCAATTCAAGTGACCATGCCACTGAATTCATCATTATAGGTCCAATTTAGCACTGGAATTAAATAAACAATGTAGGAGTTGAGTTGATGTGTATGATAAATTGCAAAAAGGTATTTGCTTATACAGTTTTTGCACCATTTTTTCTGCTTGTTTGATCATACATCCAAATCACTTTCTATCTCTCCCCCATATCACAGAACAGATAATAGCCAGGGAGGGTGAAGGCCAGCACATGGTACATCCAGCATCCAGTTCATGATAGGTGAGTGTTGCTCTGATTGACAGGGAACAGAATAATATCATTCTCCCATGTGCAGACACAAATAAAAACCTTTCTTTGTATTCACTGCTAATTTCCTGTGACTAGCTAGTTTTCCTCCAGAAGCTAAGATCCCAGTGAGGGGTAAGGCTAACACATGTTTCATATATGCAGCTCTGTCAGTGTCATTTTTCAAATTGCTTCTCGTGGTACTTCACTGGCCAGCTGAACACACTCAGAGGAAAGTGATAATTGCCCTCTTCTGTATAAATTAGCTCACAAATGTCCAGGCTTTTGGCCAGTTTTGCCTCTGTAAGCACTCGGTTAATTGCTGTTCACTATTTTGCAAAAAAATCATAATGCATTTGAGGCAAAGTTGCTACATGTAATTCCCTGCCTACAACTAAAAAAAAAAACCCACAGAAAACGCTTCTCAACATGAAAGTTCAACTCATCACCTTGGGGCAGTTTACAGAGTGACATGAAATCAACATGGCTGCTCCCTCTGTAAACAGTAAAACATGCCCCTTCTTTACTTTTATGTTAGTTTCTAGCAGTATTGACTTTAGATCAGTCAACATACAGACACAATAGCTGCTTAAATCTGTAACATCGATTGATCTAATCTCTTGTTTTCAGAACATAATCATCAGCATTGGGGTTCCTCAGCAAAGTAGCCAGTTAGCTTGTTGCAACACTGCTTGTTATTGCATGGTGTTGTTGCTGTGCTGCAGTTTCAGTTCTAAATATTGCATAAATGTTTAAAGTTCACTCTAGCAGAACAGACCCAGCCAGTCAAATCTGTTAGTGTAAAAATGCATTTAAAGTAGTTTTAATGAGCTTTACATGCTCAGACAGAGCTAGAAAAGGGCAAACTTTAATGGAGACATTGGTCACTCAAAATTTACTAATTCATATTTTTGAGTGGTTTTAAAAATGTATGGAGTTTAATGATGTAATGAAAATAAGCATATTCGGCTGATATACAGATTCTCGTGAGACTCTTCCAACTTTCTTTTTGCAGGAGAACAATACCTTTGAAGAGTTTCAGTCAGGTTTCAGACACCATCATAGCACAGAAACTGCACTTGTTAAAGTTACAAATTACTTGTTCTTAGCTTTGGACCAAGATTGCATGTCACTAATAGTTCTACTTGACCTTAGTGCTCCATTCGGCACTATAGATCACAACATTCTTCTCGATCGCTTACAAAATTACACCGTTGTTCAGGGACAGGCTTTAAGTTGGTTTAGATTGTACCTGTCTGATCGATACCATTTTGTAGATTTAAATCCAGTTTATTGCCAGTTAATTATGGGGTCCCTCAAAGAGCAGTTCTAGGACCTCTGCTTTTCTCAATATACATGCTTCCCATTAGAGGTGGGCGGAATGACCAAAAATCTGTTTCACGGAATAAGTTATTTTATTTCACGGTAGCGGTATATATCACGGAATAACAATTTTTCAGG
The DNA here is from genome assembly GCF_022655615.1 of Tachysurus fulvidraco. Lineage (NCBI taxonomy): Eukaryota > Metazoa > Chordata > Actinopteri > Siluriformes > Bagridae > Tachysurus > Tachysurus fulvidraco. Next base: position 12,075,187 of record NC_062535.1, on the reverse strand, counting down.
TAAATCAATAAAAGGAACGTGCTTAATATATTAAATACCACTTTAACACTTAAAAAATAAAGAATAGGCTTTCTCGTCTTATATTAGTAATTTTTCTTTTATTTAGCATTAGTAGTGAATGAGACTCTCAACTTTTAGATCAACCTCACCATAACAATTAATAGGAGTCATTTTTAGAGTATAAAGAGAACAGACGTTTTATTAATATCAGAACAGATTATTAATACTTTCTCAAAGCAATGAAATAAATTAAACTTTTAATTTAAAATTTTGCAGAAAGTATAAAAATGTAAACATCTGAGGAAAATGTCAGAATCTAAACACATAAAGCATCGCGAAGCTACGCGTCAATTAAAGTCACTAAAGTGCTTGCGGCTCGGCATAACATATCTCGGATCAAGCGTTTTGATCAGATCACGAAATCCCTTCTTTTCCACTGTGTAAACTGGTGACATGTCTTTACAGATATGCATAGTAATGGCTTGTGTTATTTCTTTCCATCTGCGTGAGGTTTTGTCATATGGAGTGCCTCTGCTAAATGATTCGGCCAAATTAGTTTGAGATTGTTTTCCTCCTCCTGCTCGGGATTGGTTTGTGGGATTTCTTTATCAGCATGCATGTCTTTCTCCATGTTTTTCTTCTTATCTACGCTTATGTGTCGCTTCTCAATCGTTCTGAGATTTAGGCGTGCTACACGTGAGGTTAACCACGCACACTAATTTAAATTTCATAGTATGCACGGAATAGAAAAACCTGTAACGGTAGACATTTTATTCCGCGGAAACGGAATATACCGTCATACCGCCCAGCCCTACTTCCCATGATAGGAAACATCATTAGAAGGCATGGGATTAGTTTCGCAGTGTTATGCTGATGATACACAGTTATATATCTCATAAAAACCAGATGAAATATCTAAATTGTCTAAATTAACTGAGTGCGTTATAGAGATAAAAGATTGGATGGCCTGTAATTTTCTGTTGTTAAATTCTGATTAGTCAGAAATACTACTTACTGTATGTTCCAAAAACCAGTACACAGAAGCTCTCACAATTCAAGTTCCATTTAGAGGGATGTACTTTAACTACAAGCTCGACAGTGAAAGACCTGGGTGTTTATATTAGACAGCGACTTGACTTTTGAAAATCATATTGCCAAGCTAAGAAACATCCTATCTGTATCTGATGCTGAGAAGCAAAAGCAAAATCTACTAAAGGTGGTAGGGTGTTTTTGTATTTAGCTCCCAAACTTTGTAATAGTCTTCCTGATAGTGCTCGGGGCTCAGACACACTTTCCCAGATTAAAAGCAGATTATAAACCTATCTCTTTAGTCAAGCATACACATAATACTTCCCATAATAGTGTGCTCTAGTACATGCACATTTTCATCTAGTGCTAGCTAATATTATAAACAGCAGTTATTCTAATTCCTTTCTACTGCTTTTCTCTTTCTAACCATCCCGTGGCATCCAGAAATTGTACCAGCTCCGATTTTCTTCCTTGCCATGAAGATTTTGGACCCTCACTGAGATGAGGCCAACCATGTGAGGATCCTGAAACATCTAGAGATGTACCAGCTCCAGCTGGACTGTGCTTCATGAAGTATTCGGTCATACTAACAGTAGCTAACTACATGTGATCTTTAAGGACAACAATCTCCTCATCAAAACAACACCTGTCGGACTGTATATCGAATTAGCGTATATTTATAATCACACACTTCAGTGTCACCCAATTGAGGATGAGGTTCCACTTTGAGTCTGGTTCCTCTCAAGGTTTCTTCCTTTACCATCCAAGGGAGTTTTTCCTCACCACAATCGCCTCAGTCACCTCAGGCTTGCTCGTTGAGAATAAATACAAACACATTTAAATATATCTAATATCAATCTTGAATTTTATAATTTGATATTAATATGATTCTGTTTTGTAAAGCTGCTGTGAGTCAACGTCAATTGTTAAAAGCGTTATACAAATAAATTTGAATTTGAATTGAATTTGAACTTTCCCCAATGGACAATCCACTGAAATGAGAGCTACATTTGATACACACAACACACTTCTGTGATGTTTTTGTCTTGTTACAGTAAGAGTTAACCAAAAGCATTTCTAGCAAGCTTAGCTGTTATTTACTGTATGTTAGCTAAAATTACAGACCTAAAATAACACAGCTAATACTTCAGGGTTTGTGGAAAGGTTCCTGTAGTAGAAATGTGTGCATGACTAATGGGAACTCACTGCTCTAAACTATACCTAGTCAATCTTTACACTTCTGTAATTACCAAGGCCTTTGGGAAAAGCACAGTTGTTTGTCATGACTGTGAATGAGGGGAAAAAACTGTCATAGACAATAAGGGAACGGTCTCCACATCCAGCAATTTGCAGCTAATTCCACGTGACGAGTTCAGGTTCAGGTCACCCTCTGTGTGATTCACAGCCATTTTGAGTGAGCAGTGAAAAGCGAGCCCAGAGCATACACAGCTACGCTTCTGAGAGCATCTAGAGGGGCAGAAAGCTGGTCCATTAATGGGTATGAGGGAGAGCAAGAGCAGGCTATGAGATGGAGTAAAGTCCAGAGCAAGCAGAGAGGAGATTTTTCACAAAGGTGAAGAAAAAGAGAGCAAAAAGAAGAGCAGGCTGGCAGAGAAAATGTGAAGCTAGTGGAGGTTATCACAATGGAAGATTTGAAAGAAATAGACCTTAGATTTCAGTTCTAACTGTGTGTCTGTGTGTTGTTTTTCACTATACACTGATCATGGGGTTTCCCATTGTTGTCACTCAGTTCACGTTAGCTACCGAGCGCTTCTCTTTTTCTGTCCTATAATCACTCAGAACCTCCCACTGGAGCATTTTGTGCTTTCCCAGCTCGAACGCACCTGACACAGCTTATGAAGTGCTTAATAATTAGATTATGAACAGAATCCGTTGTGTTGGCGTAAAGAAAACAGTCATGTGAGGCAGATGGGGTTTCTGTTACAGGAAGTGAGAATGCTGAGCTAAAGTATATGTCAAATCCACTCCAGTCGCATGGTGGAGAACGATTGATGTAATTTTCCATCTTCTTCATTACTAGAAGTGCAATGTCATGGATCACACACTGTAGTAGCTAGCGTAAATGTGCTGAAATGTAAGCCTTCCACTGGTTTTACATTACAGCAGGCTTCATTAACTGGAGTTAGCACTTTTCTCAGAGGTGAAAAGAATGAATTTGCGCCTGTTTAGTTTCCCTGTTCGGTATTCAGTGCCTTTATCGTGTCACGCTCCACAGTGAGGGTTAGTATGAAGCTCAGATTAAATTAGACACTTAGGGCTTTAAGAATTTATACCTTGTTAAAAATTTGTAGTCGACTAAGGACAAAATATTCGTAGAAATGTTCCAAAAAAAAAAGGATCAATTAGTTGTTTTTCACACAAATGTTTGTATCTTCAAAGTAAATGTTGATATCAAACCCAATTCTGCTCTCTAAGATGCCCCAAGTGTTTGTACATACACATCTAAAATTTGAAGGTGTTTATCTTCAACCGCTAAAATTCCGTATGAGGTTATCAACAGAGGGAAAAACACACGTCTCACACCGAAACTCAGATTTATTTGTTTATACTGACTGAAAAAGTCTGATAAGTCGACTTCCATTCCTCCGACAGAATGGAGCAGCGGTGTACTGGTAAAAATGCTTAAAAACATATTTTTATATACAGTAACTGAGCCCATTTATTTGTATATGATGGTGAATCATTATAGTTATTCTCACTCAAGTTCCACCCTGTTTATAATTTCTGACCATAATTTCATTGTCTATCTGAGTCTTTTTATCCACTTGTGTTATTCAGCTGTTAATTATACGGTATTATGCTAATGACTTGAGAAGACACTGAGCATAAAAAAACACTAACTTAGATCCTTTTTTCCTTTTAATTAGCAAAGCAGATGCCAAATACAATGGCATATCAATGAGACAATGAGCACGACACAATGGAAAACATCCTCAAAAGGAATTATTTTGGATGATTAATAGATCATTCTTGAAAGATACTGTAGAAAAGAAATCCTGTCTAGTGTTGTAGGGTTCAACTAAAAACATGTTCAGATGATAAACAGCAGAAGAAGGGTTTAAATCGATTGATGCAAAAAAAAAAAAAAAAAAACTTAACATAAACGGACCCTAAGAATGTATACGGCGATGAAGCCAGCAAGCTCTCGAGAAAGATCGATGCTTCCCTCTTGTTCATGTGAGGTTACACGTGACCTTTCTGTAAGTTAATTACATTTTATTCAATCTCACCTTTCCACTGAAATGCCAACAGCATCTCCCAGTTAGTCAGGCCGTGATTTGTCATGTAGAGGTTGTGTATCAGCAACGCACGTTTGATTTTATGCTCTTGTCAGGGATGGGATCTTTATCACAGTCGTATTAATGGGTAAGGTCAGGCACATATCTACATGTCTCATTTAGCCTTTATTGAATTGTCCAGTCCTTGTCCACTGTAAGCCACTTGTCCATGTATGATGAAGGAGAAATGCTTCAAAGATGCCACAGAGCGTGAAGATGACGAGTACAGAGGTTGGTACAGTACTTACAGGAGATTGAAGGTTAGAAATGTCCTCAGGAGCAGGTCTTATCTTCAATGGTTGTTGTCTAGATTGTGCCCTTCTTCTATCTGGAGTTAGCAGGAAGTTGAATATGTTTTATAGTGAAACTATTTCAATGGCTGTTGAACTCTGAGGAAGTTTTTTCTATTTTGAATTAAACAAATACTCCATGGTTTTCAATCTAACTGTATCTGAAGCACATGTGGGATTACTTTGGACAAGAATTTCAAAAGGTTTGCCTTTACTGAAAAAGTAAAAAATGAAACAAAAATAAGGTTTTTCTAACACTTACAGTACTAAGGGCAGATGTCGAGGAGCCGCATGCTCGTGTTTGTTTTGCTTTTGGGCCGCAACTATTTGTTCCGCGAGTATTATTATTGATGTTAGCTACACAACCCACTAGAAGTGATTACACACCTGATTGTTGAATCTGTTGTTCGACACACTTTCATGATGTTTTTGTCTTGTTACAGTAAGTGTTAAGCAAAAGTTTACCTGTTCTTTACTGTAAGTTAGCTAAAATTTAAGACATAAAATAACACATCTGATACTTTAGGGTTTGTGGAAAGGTTCCTGTAGTAGAAATGTGTGCATGTCTAGTCGATCTTTACACTTCTGTAATTACCAAGGCCTTTGGGGAAAGCACAGTTGTTTGTCATGACTGTGAATGAAGAAAAAACTGTCATAGACAATAAGGGAACGGTCTCCACATCCAGCAATTTGCAGCTTATTCCACGTGACGAGCTCAGGTTCAGGTCACCTTCTGTGTGATTCACAGCCATTTTGAGTGAGCAGTGAACATCGAGCCCAGAGCATACACAGCTACGCTGAGAGTGAAGTCCAGAGATTTTTCACAAAGGTGAAGAAAAAGAGAGCAAAAAGAAGAACAGACTGGCAAAGAACATAGGAAGCTGGAGGTTATTATTACAGAGAAGATTCGAAAGAAAGAGACCTGTGATTTCAGTGCTATTGCCTGTCTTAGTCCAATGCTTGGTTTGTTACCTTATTGTATTTACCTGTTCTGTATTAAGTCTTTATCTAGCTGCTGTGTCTGAATATCTTTCAGAAGTCTTATTATTTATTTGTGTCGTTAAGTCTAATCGGTGTGTTCTAAGTGCTGTATAACTACTGTATATACTGTATGTTTTGTGATTATGGATTGCCCTGTTTTAGGCTTATGAATAAGATTATTTAAATAATGCATATGCTGAGTTTACACTGATTTTGCCTCAAGGATATACACATTAAATAAAAACAAAACAAAAAAAAAACAGATTACATAATGTAAATAATCATTAAATGTATTGAGATGAGATAAAAGTAATTCCAGGTATTTACACTGCCCAGCAAATATTCTGACATCTACTGTATGTCTGTTCGGGTCAAAACCTTTTGTTTACTTTTAGCTATGTTACTAAACGCAGATCTTCATGAGTTTACAGAAGGAATTCACTGCACGTTGATATCTAATATAAATGAGTTTAAAGCAAGCAGGTTTTCTGTGCTTTTCACAGAAACATTTGAAATTCTTGTCGTTGCTGCTTTATTCCTTTTAACCTAATTGACAAAGATGATAGCATAAAAAAGAGGTTCTATACTGTAGCACACTGTATGGGGCTAAAGGGTATTTATGTTCTTCGAGACAGTGAGTGCTGTGATGCACGGTCTAAACTGCATGCATATGATGAATTACAATCTCTCTCTCTCTCTCTCTCTCTCTCTCTCTCTCTCTCTCTCTCTTTCTCTCTTTATATCTCAACATATTTCCACACTGATGCTTGTGTCCCTCAACCGAAGAAAGCCTGTGCCGGAGGACTGAGTGGAAGATATTGTGTCTGATTCGTGTGGACAGCATCTGCACCCTCAGGATTCAGTCCTCTATGAAACATTCTTGCATAAGACACAAACAGGCAAAGCAAAGTGTCAGTCATGAGACACAGGAAAGTCTGAGTGTTTCTATCCAGAACTCCCAACGCTATCCTGAGACACCATTTCACTTACAGGAGGATTTCTTGACGGTTTAAGTTTCTGTGTTTTGTTTTGGTGTTTCTGCTCTACAGTCTCCTCAATAGTGTTGAAATAGAAATAGTAGTTTTATCCGGTTTTGCTATTTGTATCTTCAATTCCCAATTGTTCAGGTTGTCTAAAGTTTTTAATGCTAAAACCAGCCTACAGTACATGCTGGACCCCAAATCCAAGAGCTTAGTGTCATGTCCTTCACAGACAGCTCACCATGAAGCCATGCGTTGTTGTTTTTTTAACTATTTCCCTTGTTGTCTGTCTCACTTCCTGCATCTGTGCACAGCTGTCTTCTCCCTGATTGGTTCTGAAATGTTTCTTCTGCTTAGTTGATAACATTCGTTGCTTTGCCTTGAGGTTTTATTTTTGTTGAAATAAAAGATTTGCTTATGACTTCAAAACCTTTCACCCAGACACCAAATATTCTGTGAACATTTGTATTGTTAGCCACAAGCCAACAGTGACATACTCAGAGCCCAGAATGTTAAGTGTCTGGGATCTCTATCTTCTTCAGCACAATCAGAATGTTTTAGATAAATATACAAATCCCACTGGCAAACTGGTGTCTGACAGTATCACCGGCCAACTGTTACTTCCTGCATGAGTAGCCAAAGCACTGTTTGGATGAAATGATTGTATCTGATTGTCCCCAGAACTGCAGGTTTATAAGTGCAACGTCTCAAGCTACTGTACAAAAAACGTCCACCAAATTGGTTCAGTTATCAAGTCAGCTAAGAATCAGTATTTCAGCTGCTGCTGTGTGAGGAGAATGAAATGGTTTAAGTGTACTTGTCAGGTAAGGACTGCTGAAACTGATGCAAATGCAGCATGATGAGTGTGAGTGCAGACAAATCCAAATCAGTTACCACAATCATGATCCAAGAACAGGCAGAGGTCAGGCGATTAGCGAACGTCAACAACGGGGCAAAACCCACAAAGACAAACCATCACAAACAGATTCAACACCAGAATAACAAATCCAGAGAAAACACAGCTTGGCTTGGTTCAGGAACTTTTTGTGAGTCCTTATGCTCAATCACACACACACACACACACACACACACACACACACACACACACACACACACACACACACACACATATATATATTATATGTTGTATATATTGTGTACAGGTGTGTGTGATGGTGTACAAGTGTGTGTAATTGTGTACAGGCATGTGTATATGAGCACAGGTGTGTGTGACTGAGTACAAGTGTGTGTGACTGAGTACAGGTGTGTGTGACTGAGTACAGGTGTGTGTGACTGAGTACAGGTGTGTGTGATGGAGTACAGGTGTGTGTGACTGAGTACAGGTGTGTGTGACTGAGTACAGGTGTGTGTGACGGAGTACAGGTGTGTGTGACTGAGTACAGGTGTGTGTGACTGAGTACAATTGTGTGTGACTGAGTACAGGTGTGTGTGACTGAGTACAGGTGTGTGTGACTGAGTACAGGTGTGTGTGACGGAGTACAGGTGTGTGTGACTGAGTACAGGTGTGTGTGACTGAGTACAGGTGTGTGTGATGGAGGACAGGTGTGTGTGACTGAGTACAGGTGTGTGTGACTGAGTACAGGTGTGTGTGATGGAGTACAGGTGTGTGTGACTGAGTACAGGTGTGTGTGACTGAGTACAATTGTGTGTGACTGAGTACAGGTGTGTGTGATGGAGGACAGGTGTGTGT
>NC_062535.1:11941897-12059397 GCF_022655615.1 Tachysurus fulvidraco | reverse complement strand
TAAGATCATAATAAACCTGCGATCAGGAAACTTTCATATCTAGAGGAAAATGCAGCTTGGTGAGAAAATAATGCTAAATAATTACTTTATAAAAAAAACTTTAGAAAGCTGCCTAGCTTGCTAGCTAGCATCTGGAGTAAGAAGTGTTAGGCTCATTATTGCTATCTAAAGCCAATATCAGCTTCTTGACTGATCCACAATAAGGAAGTATTAAATCTGTTCATTCTTGCATGTAAAATAATATGCTCGGTGTTGGTCATTCAGGACCCTTAAGAGCTACTGCAAGAGACGCCTACACTTTCATTAGTTTTAGTTCTTCCACTCAAGACATCATGGGGGTTGCAAACTTTTGCACTTAACTAGAGTGGTGAGTTTCCTGGACTGGCATCACATCCAGAGTTGTTTATGCTTCACTGCTTGTGTATTATTGTGTATTTTAGTAGTAAATAATTCGCCAGCTTTATTTAGTAGGTCTCTTCCAGGCTACAGATGAACCCGCTGATGAGAGCACTGGTGAATCACATGCTGTGTCTCATTGTACACTACATTAGTGGAATAAGGAATCAAGGCAGGGATTGGCAGATGATGCTCCAGATGTTTCTGTCCCTCAGTGAGTTGAAAATAATGTCTGTGTGTGAACATTTTATGCTGTTACTGTAGCTGCTTATATCTCACACTGGTAGATATGATCAGGCAACTAAAGTAGTGCTGAAGGTTCTGGAAGTTGGAGACGTTCGTATATGAGCCGGAGGGAGAAATGCCACAGCTCTGCTCAGTCCCTGAAATACATATCCCATGGTGATTTTTTTTCACTTGCCATTTTTCCTCTTTCTAAACCCAGCAACACTCACTCACTCATTTTCTACCGCTTATACGGGGTCACGGGGAGCCTGTGCCTATCTCAGGCGTCATCGGGCATCAAGGCAGGATACACCCTGGACGGAGTCCCAACCCATCGCAGGACACACACACACTCTAATTCACTCACACACTCACACACTACAGACAATTTTTCCAGAGATGCCAATCGACCTACCATGCATGTCTTTGGACTGGGGAGGAAACCGGAGTACCCGGAGGAAACCCAGAGGCACGGGGAGAACATGCAAACTCCACACACACAAGGCGGAGGCGTGTGGTAAGGCCCTGGAGGTGTGAGGCGAATGTGCTAACCACTAAGCCACCGTGCAAACCGACAACCCAACCCCACCCCCACCCCCACCCCCCCTCGGCAACACTGGGGAACAACTTTTTTATTGTGGATGTCGGATTGTAATTTTCTGTAGAGCGCTGATATATGGAATAACAGGCTGATTTTTCTCTTCCTCCTGAACAGAGAAATATGATGTTTTACTTAATATGATATATGTGCTGATTCAGAAAGATTCAAATGTAGATACATGTTGCAGCCTTGGGACAGATGGATGCTTTGGATTGACTATACAAACACAACATATAAAATCCCGTGTTAACCCTAAATCTACCTTAAATCTACAGAACATTGTATAGTACAGTAGAGACTGTTCTCTTTAGGTTCTTCCATCACAATGTAAAAGACTTTCACTCACCTTGAATGCTTTCAATTACTTTTGTATCTAATGCCAGTGCACTTGACGAAGAAGTAACATGGACGCTTAATAAGGTGGGATTGTGTATCAGGAAATAAGATATAAAGGTGATTAAATTCATTGTGAAATAAGAAATGCACTCAAATGTGTGTTAAATTCCTAAATCCAAACATAAAATAGGACTTATATCTGTAATTAGATTAGTTCTGCTTCCTTACTCTGGGTACGGTCTTCTTTTTCCAATCCTAATCCACAAACACACACACACATACACACACAAACACACACTCACACACACACACACACACACACACTCAGCAATCCCTAAAAAAGTGATGTTTAGAGAACATTTCTCTTCATCTAATCAGACATAAGCTGCTTTATGCCTTAAACCATCCCACTTTTCATCCCCGTTCTCGCTCTCTCTCATTTTAACCCTTCACCTTCTACATTTTCTCTCACCACTTCGCTCTCACTCTGTCTCTCTAAAATCACCAGAAATTTTCCCAGAGTGCTGTGGGGATTTAACTGCTCTGCTAAATCCTTTTGTCCTGTTCCCTCAGGGCTGAACAGCATGATGTAACCGTTAGCATTAATGCTTTTCTTATGACATACTGAAGTCTGGCTTTCTCCAAAACCGGTTTTGTTCAGCAAAGATAAACAGACATCAATATAAGGTTTCAATCCTGGCCTTCGCATCAGATTATTTACTTGTAATAAATGATATAAAGCAGAGTTTATTTTGGAATGGAGAACAACAGCACAAAAGAAGGGTATGAACAATGATATGAAGAAGTGTGGCTCGGGATGATTACTTTGTAGCCTAGGCAATAGATTGATGCAGTCTATGACTGACAGAAGTGCTGTGTGATTACATCGTAGTTCAGCATGTCAGCATGCAGCGTTCTGTCAAGATACAAATTACAAGGAAAATCAGAGGGTTACAACTTTCTGTATAATATGATTCATACTTTGTATACTTGTGTGTGTGTGTGTGTGTGTGTGTGTGTGTGTGTGTGTGTGTGTGTGTGTGTGTGTGTGTGTGTGTGTGTGTGTGTGTGTGTGTGTTTTATGTGTGTACAGTCTCTGTATGTGTGTGTGTGTATGTGTGTATGTGTGTGTGTGTGTGTGTGTGTATACAGTCTGTGTGTGTGTGTGTGTGTGTGTGTGTGTGTGTGTGTGCGTGTGCGTGTGCGTACAGTCTGTGTGTGTGTGTGTGTGTGTGTGTGTGTGTGTGTACAGTCTCTGTGTGTGTGTGTGTGTGTGTGTGTGTGTGTGTGTGTGTGTGTGTGTGTGTGTGTGTGTGTGTGTGTGTGTGTGTGTATGTGTGTGTACAGTCTCTCTGTGTGTGTGTGTGTGTGTGTGTGTGTGTGTGTGTGTGTGTGTGTGTGTGTGTGTGTGTGTGTGTGTGTGTGTGTGATTTTATAATGTAGATAATGTAGATATTCTGAACCTGTGATGAATTGCACAACATGAATAGAAGAGTTGTAGCACTAATTTAACTGGTTTAAAAGTCAGTTTATATTGTGTTTCTTACCAGCACTACAAGTCTTTCTACCTTCCAATCCAGATTTATTTATTTCTTTATGATATCTAACACACCTGCTTAAACATACAGGTTTAAGATAGGATTTAGGATTTAGTGGGACCAAGATTGGAATTAAATGGACAACTATAAGTTAACTGGGCCCTGTGTGGGCTAATGTTATATATTCCATTTCAGTGAGTGTTGAGTGATAGAGTTTTAGTTTACTTTATAAACTCCAAATCAATTTGATATTTTCACTGTAACTGGGGTTAAGTGAAATAGGAGCGATGACTCTGACCCGCTCAAATCGAACCGCTGTGTATGTGTAAATAACAGACTTTTACAGTTATAACATACATAGTATGCAACATTGTGGGGAAAAACGTCCTTGTCTTTCCTTCTGTGGAAAATATATTTCATATTAAGAGAACATTTTCACTCACTTACTGGGAAATAATAATTCCCATAAAGTCTTTTAATTTCTATCAAAAGAGCTTTTAGTGTTGATCTACAGTATAGTCATCATTTCAGTTAGCAGAACCGAGATTTAGTGAATATTAGATACATGGCGTTGTATAAAGGTTAACACCCTTACGTTGTGTTGAGAAAGTACACAAACCTGCACTATCAGGAACCTAGACTTTCTCAGATACTTATTCTTGTCTGTCAGAAGTGAAACCTGATTTGATCTTCTTCTGCTGTAGCTCTTTCACCTCAAGGTTTGATGCGTTACTATATACTTTCAGTCAGCTCAGACTGGTCTGGCATTCTCCTTTGGTCTCTCACATCGTACAAGGTGTTTCAAACTGCAGATCCACTCTTTGCACCATTCTGTCTAAACTCTAGAGTCTATTGTGTGTGAAAATCCCAAAGACAAGCATTATGTGCTGTGTGATTTGTAATAAAACAGAATTGGATCGACGAAACATTTGATTTGGATTTCATTTCACTTTTTGTAAATATGATTAAGAACAACTTTTCAGCACGCTACTTACTTACTAATAAATCAGTGAGATTGAGATTATAGATTTGTACATGGACAAATCTCTTCACGTGGTGCTAATGGCAACCCCCATTTGGTGCATTTTACCTCCCTGCCATCCAATCAATAAATGTTCATCCAGTTGGAACTGTTCCAGAAAACAGCTTGGAAGAATCGATAGATTGTTATCCAGTCATGTAATGTAGCTTACAAACAAGCTCGTGAACAGGGGTTTTCCATATGTGCCTAATAGATGACTAGCTCAGGGAGGAAAGTGTGGTCCAACAGAGAACACACACAACCTCTCTGCTGCCATTTCCTTATTTAGTGTATGCAGGTCGGGGTCACGTATAGCGGTGCTATGTCTACTGTATGCATAAAGACAGGTTTTATAGTATGCTACTGTAGTTTGCCACAATTGGATATGCATGCCAGCATTGTGTAGCTAAAGATGCCTAGCATTCTAGCATAATAATGGCTAACACCCGAGAGACAATAATGACCTACACACACCCAAGTCGTGTATTAGACCATCATAAAACAAACATGGACACGGATTCCACATACTTGCATACACTCAAATGTATAGCATCATGGACACTAGCATACTTCAGTAAATATACTAATATTGAACACAAACTAGAATCTCTAGCATGCATATGTACATGCAGCTACATAAACTATTATGTAAGTATAAAGAACGAAAGTGTTGGTACAGTTGCAAAGACACTTGTAGTAGTATGCATGAAATGCTAGCATACATGTATCAGTAGTGTAACTAGGATGTACACAAATGTGCTATCAAAGATTCAATCTACATTTACAGCATTTAGCAGACATCCTTATCCAGATCGACTTACATTATCTCATTTTTATGCAACTGAGCAATTGATGGTTAAGGGCCTTGCTCAGGGGCCCAACAGTGACATCTTGGCGGAAATGGGATCAAACTCACAACCTTCCCAACATTGGTAGTTCAACACCTTAACCACCTTAACCACTAGGCTTCCACATCTCCTGTGGTCTAATGAAACTGTATTCATTAAAACAATCTGTGATCTGTGATTATTCACTGTGCAGTACATTCTCTAGTACACACTGTAAAATAATATCAGTTAAAGAAAGAGCTCTAGCGCCATCTAGTGGTAAGATAGTGGTGTGTTTATTTAGAGTAAAGATAAATAAGATAAACTACCATCTCCCAAGGAAGTACTGTAGGACACTCACATAAACACCATTGTAAAAAAGACCCAACTAAGGATGTACCTCCTTAGCCAGTTGAGGAAGTTTAACCTGCCACAGGAGCTGCTGAAAAGAGTATTGGTCTATATGGGAACCTCCGCCCATCATTCAAGAACTGTATATATCCAGAGTGAGGGGAAAAGGGCTCAGAAAATCACTATGGATCCCGTCTGATCACATGTACATGCAATTTATACTTATTTTTCAGTTTTTATATGTGTATTTTTTATTCGCATCTTATTGTTATTGTCTGTATACTGGAAACTTATGACATTAAAACCAATTCCTTTTACGCGCAAGCATCCTGGGCAATAAATCCTTCTAATTCTGATCCTGATCATTTGTTTAGCATTCAAAACTTAAAGATAAGTACTTTAGTTAAGTAACTTAACTTGTAACCTGACTTGGATTTATACCTGCATAAAGATGTTGTGACTGCGTAAAGATGCTGGGTTTTTTTTTTTAAAGCAACGTAATTAATGTGAGATGGTTGTTTGAAGGTAAATTGTACTTAATATGATCAGGAAGACGATTCTGTCATTTATTTGTTTTGATGATTTATCCTGAATGTAAAAAAAAGAAAACAATAAAGAATGACAGCGCTGCCGTTTGCACAAACTGGCAGTCATTTGCGCGCAAGTGCGCTTCCAGGACCGGCGGCACCGCAGCATCCATCAATCCATCAATAAGTAGGTGGAGACAGGGTGGAGAAATCAGATGGATCCCGCTTAGGTAGAGACGTCCTTCTTACAAAGGTAGTGCGATGCGATGCAGGAGATGCTTGAGAGGCTTGATATAGACTGACGGTCGGCAGCAGAGGACCTCTGTTTCTTCCTGCCCTGCGATTACAAAGCGTCCTGTGGCTGAAGCACGCGTAAAAGTAAGGCCAGAACAAATCACACATCCCAATGAACAACACCAAAATGAAGACTATCATGAGGAAGAAGACGAATCTGAACGGGATCGAGATTTTGTACAGGCTCTCCGGCGGCATGGAGCCATTGTTCATATCGGCTTGAACGTTTGTATTGTGCGATACAGTGCATCGTTTCGTTGTAAAGATCACGTGTCCGACGACAAAAAGCCCCGACACAAGCGTGTGTGGCGTGCGTCTGCTCAGACCCTCTCTATATATGTTATACATATATACACATGTCTATATTGAATGGTAACATGACGTATATGCTACGTGACTTCAAAGAACGCGTTCTCATCGAATGCACGTCGAAAGTCTGTGACGTAACATACGTGCGATCTCTGTTCATGGAACTGTAGTCACGTGTAGATCATGTCACGTGATCGTGTTTATTTTCCTAAAAAGAAAAAAACACCTGTAAATTGACCGATTTACACCTGTAAATTGACACTATATGGCCAAAAGTATGTACCCCTGGCTATCACACCCATCCAGTATGTGTGAGGGTGTTTCAGAAAGAATCACCACAAAGTTTAGTATATATACTCACTGTCCACAGAATATGGCATTCCTGTACACATTTAGCAGACACCCTTATCCAGAGTGACTAACATTTTTATTTCAATTTATACAACTGAGCAATTGCAGGTTAAGGGCCTTGCTCAGGGGCCCAGCAGTAGCATCTTGGTGGGCATGGGATTTGAACCCATGACCTTCCGATCAATAGCCAACCGCATTAACCATATCCCACTGGCATGTTGATGCTAATCAGCTAATCACGGCAGCAGAGCAATGCAACAAATTATACAGATACAGGCCAAGAGATCAGTTTGTGTTCACATGAAACATCAGAAAGAAAAAATATAAAACCTGATCTCTGTCACGTTGATCACAGCATGGTTGTTTCTAGCAGAATGTTTCATAAACTATCGATCTCCTGAAAATATCACACAACATTCTGTAGGTGGAAACGGTTTGTTTCTGTAAGAGAGGTATAAGAGAGAAAAATGGCTAGAGCTGCCAGGATGGATTATGATAACACTAATTATTACTCTTTACAACCATGGTAAGCCAACAAGCATCTCAGCATCATCAGAGGGACAGTGTGCACATTAACAGTGTGCACATTAAATAATGAAAATGCCAAATTACAATCATTTTAATTTCAGGTCATAAACACTGAAATTATGGACAAGTACAAAGGCGGTGAATATTCATACAAGGCACTGAATACTGATAGTGATTTCAGTGACACTGATTTGAAGGTTTTGGTAATACTCCTACTTTATATGCTGATTGAAATGTGGCTATTTAAATAAAAAGAGAGAGTATGAGAGAATCAGCATGAGCGAGGTGTTAAATTAGCTATATCGGATCCGGATAACAGACAAAATAATAAAAACAGATAAAAAATAAAAAGGAACAGATGAAGGGCGTAGGAGAGACATTGGCTGTGAATTAAAGTGCCTTTAATATTTGTGCACTCATTCAGGTTGTATAAACAACAATACAAATATAAATACGCAGAAGTTACTATCCTTGTGGATATGTGGGTTTTTCATTGATGTACTTATTAACGCAGATAATTCATACTTTAAGCAAGTCTCTAAAATGCCACATTTTTACTGTATCACAGTCATATTAGCTTGTATTTCCTTTATGTACCCAAGGTAGGTCTTAAGCAAACCAGTAAAATCTTTCCTTTGGTTGTTTTTTTAAAGTTAATCCATATGTAAGTCCAATTAAACTAATTAACTAAGCTACAATGACACAAATGCACTCACCGACCACGTTATTACACACCAGAACATTGCTAATTCATTTTTTAGATTAAGGACACACGTTGAAATGGACGTTACAGAGTTTTGCATTCAGTGCAGGATTGAAAAGACAATACGCTCATCGTTCATGAGCTCTGAACTTATACAGACACACAATCTAGCCAATTGGGAAATATGGAGCTGAGAAGTGAATGAATGAAGAATGTATTACTTAAAGACATCTATCCATATCTACTTATGTTGAATGTTTTAGACCTTCCACAAGACAAGTTAGGTTGATTACATTATAGCAGCTATCAATAATCGTTCCCTCACCAGCTCATTTTTATACAGATTTTTAGATATTCTGTGGGACTGGACCAGACAGGATAGTCTTAACTCCCCATATGCATCAGTGAGCCTTGTGCGTCCGTGAGCCTGTCACTGGTTCACCATTTTTTCTTCCTTGGATCACTTTTGTGTGATCAACTCACTGTTCACTTGCAGTCTAATAATCCCAACGTTAGACAGATGGAACTGTAACAGAATGTTATTCACTTCACCTCTCAGTGGTTTTAATGTTATGGCTGATCAGTGTATATCTTCGTCACCCAACACCATTTATTCATCCGTAGGTTAAGATAATGCAGATCATCCAACATACATGTCCCAGCGAATGAAGCGCTGTAGAAACAATAACATTTTAGAAATTGATTTGAATTGTCTGACTAATCAGATTCCAGTTTCACCTTTAAACCTTTTCTGATCATTGTTGGTAGAATAATTTTGGATTTCTCAACCCAGCAGTGCTTAAAATGTCTATTCATGATGACAATATCAGTGTAATTGTGCTGAATATTTTCCCGTAGTGGTCCTTCAGAGTAACATTATAAATCTGTGTACTACGACGTGACTAATAGAAGTAAAAACAGTCTAAAATCTGCTAGTACAGTATGACCAATAAGTGTACTGCCAACTGCATTATACAAGAACAAGCTACAAGCTGGGATCGAAAAGAAGTTTGCTAAGTATTACAGAGAGAAAGTGATAATATATATATATATATAGTATAATACAATTATAAACTGTCATTAAGGTCCACTTTATGTTGTCGTCCTTCAGGTGCTCTCTGTTCAGGGTCGCCACAGCAGACCATTTATTTTAGTGCAGGTTGTATGCCGGATGCCCATCCTAATGCAACTCTCCTTTTTATCAGGGATTGGGACCAGCACTGAGAGTTACCCCCTCAATGGCTGGGTTGTATCTCATCCCGGAGACTGAACCCAGGCCAAGGCAGTGAGAGTGCAGTTATCCTGCTGCTGGATCACCAGGGACTATTAACCAACTACTGTGATTTATTGAATAACTACAATAACAATAACAACATAGAGTTCAGACACACTGATGTGCACTGGGTTCATTTCCTAATACACGTGTTATATTAGGAATTACCACATACTGTTATACACCAATACTTCATCTAACTGCTTCTATAACATAAGTGTTTATATGTTTCCAATAATTTTCAGTTTGCATGCTGGTGTGTGTTATTTTGTTTTTGTCCTGTAATGGTTTTTATTGTCTGTTTGCACTGTCTTTTGTCTTGCACTGTCCGCACTCGGTTGCACACGATGCACATTATGTGGCCAGGACAACATGCTTTCAGTTCTTAGCTCTGTGTTGTTTTATGTAGCTTTAGCTTGGAGGATCAGGGTTCAAGCCCCAGCACTGTTAGGCTTTTGAGCAAGGCCCTTAACCCTCTCTTCTCCAGGACATCATGCTTTCAGTCCTTAGCTCTGTGTTGTTTTATGTAGCTTTATGTTATGTGATGGAGCGCCATGGGCAGTGATGGCTCAAGTGGTTAAGGCACTGTGTTGCTGCTGGGAGGATCAGGGTCCAAGCCCCAGCACTGTTGGGCTTTTGAGCAAGGCCCTTAACCCTCCCTTCTTCAGGGGCGCTGTATCATGGCTGCCTCTGTGCTCTGACCCTAACCTCCTATGCTGTAATGTATATGTGAACAATAATAAAGGCTTCCTGGAGAAACGTTGTCTCATTTCACTATGTACTGGTGTATGGTGGAAATGACAATAAAATCTTCTTGACTTGTAATGCCAAAAATTATGGAAATAGAGAAAATTAAAAGCTGCAATTAAAGAAATAACAATGATATAGAAGAGCAGGGAAAAGGAAGTGAGCTCTCACCTGGCAGGCGAAGAAGGGAAACGTAGCAGGTGAGCACAGCTAATTGGCACGCTGGAGTCTCCGAGGGAGTCAACGTGTGTGTTGCGTGTCTGCAAAGCCGATTACAATTCTAACCCTTATATTATATCTCATCAGTCACTTTTTCATATCAACACCGATATCTCAGATCACTTCAGGTCTCATTACACTAAATGGGGTGTATAAAATGATTCTTAAACGAGAACTCTTCTTCCCGATAAAATATTTAAATTAAGTGCTGAATATTCTGTCAAAAAAAAATAAATTATCATTATTTTTCACTTCCTCTGTTAAATTAACCTAATTAATGGCAGGATCATGGGATCAGGGTGATGAGGTAATAGTTAGATATCACGGATTCTGAGCCGTGATGCATTAAATCCTATTTATATTATTGGATCTTTTACAATAAACTATTGGGTCACACACAATTGGGGCTTATTTGTTCATTATTTATTTATTTATTTATTTATTTGCCAGCTTATTTTTATTATTGCTGTTGTTAATTTATTTATGTTATTATTTTCTAAAATTAAAAAAGATGCAAAGATACATCTTAGGATTGACTGATTGATTACTACAACTCTTGTTAACATTATTTCATGTAATTATTTAAATTGAATAAAAGAAAACAAATAATGAGAAGACACACCCTAGGATTTATTCATTCATTGTATGATTTATCTATCTATCTATCTATCTATCTATCTATCTATCTATCTATCTATCTATCTATCTATCTATCTATCTATCTATCTATCTATCTATCTATCTATCTACATATATATGTTTTTTATGTGCTTTCCTGTGAAAAATGCTTTTCTCTCTTTAGTCTTTGCTTGTTATAATGTCTGTTTCTGTTAGAAATTCCTCGCCATCATTATTCATGGAAAAATGAAGCAGTCATATTTACATTCACTCATTTAGCAGCTGCTCTTCTTCAAAGCGACTTACTAAGCAGGCAGAAAACAGATGGCACGATGATACATTACATCCGAGGAGGACGGAACCAAAGAACAAGTGCGTTTACCGAACTGAGGAGCGTCCCAGCAGTAAAGTCAGCAGTAACGACATACTGTACGTAACGATTTCCTCTTAACCACTTTAATAAATCTGAGAGAAGGAAATGTGAACAGAATTGATGGAAGTTAGTTGTACCGAAACTTGAGTAAATCAACTGACATTTGTATTTGCAGGAATTACGTCAAAGATGTTATTAACAAAAAAACAAAAAAAACAAACAGCTCTGTTCTACAGCGTTAGGCAAATGTGCTTAAGAGTAACTTACATTTAATCTCATTTTATACAAGTGAGCAATTAAGGGGTAAGGGCGTTGCTCAGGGGCACAACAGTGTCAGGTTGGTGGACCTGGGATTTAAACTCACAAACAATATGAATTAACCTTAAATCCAGTTGTTCAAAGGTAAGCTGATCAGATTTTGGTTATCGGATTGGTGCAAATCTTGAAAATGGGTTGTTCAAAAGGGAAAGATGGAATCTGAAATCTGATTAGATTACGAAATCCAATCCTAGTTTTAATCTGGATCAAACCTTCAGTTTGTGTTGTTCAAAACTTGTCAGTAGGATTTGGATAACTTTGATTTAAAAAAAAAACAGGATTATCCTGAACCCAACAGAGGGTAGGATTTCAAGGTGGATTCCAGGAGGAAAATGTAGTAAAATGGGTCAAACAATACATTTGTATCATTTAGTGTATATACTTTTATTGAAGCGAAACTTCAAAACAAAACATCAGATCCGTCTCCTAAGAGCTTGGAAATGCTGGTCTCTCCTCCTCAGATGAAAAAGAACCCTGAACATTCTTTATTTTGTTAACTATTGGACATTTAGCCATTTTATTTTTTTAAGACTTTTTCAAAATATCCACAATGTATTTGTTAATGTATATTTATTTTTTATGACTCAGATGAGGGGTAATAAAAGAAATTATGAATGGAAGTGGAGGTTTGTTATTTTTGGGTTTTGTCTCAAAATAAAAAACTCTTTAGACCCCATGTTAGCTCTTCTACCTGTTCTTTACATAGCTGGTAGCCCACGTTGTGATATGTTGTCCCATTCAGAGAACAATCCGGATTTGGTAATATTGAAAACGGTATATGTGCATCAGGGTGATCCAATCCAATGTTGCTTTGAAAAACCGGTGTAAAAGTAAGACGGATCACCTGATCAGGAAAAAATGGGATTTCCAAATCATTTTGATCCAGATCAAATTTTTTTGTACAACTGGCCCCTTGGCATTGTGTTTACACCAGTGGACAAATCAGGCACTGCTGGGATTTGAACCCAGGATCTCCTGTTTACTAGACAGGCACTTTAACCAACTAAGCCACAGCGCCATGGGCTGGTTTAGTTAGAAACAGATACTTGTAGTGAACCATCCCTCAAGACGCCTTATCAAATTAGATGCAGCAAAAAGGCAAATTCCAAATTCAGGGCACACATTAAAGCAGCTAAAGCACTGACTTCACTGTGTAGCATGAGGCCACCACAGCACGTGATGAACTGACACGATACACGATAGATTTTACAACAATGATTGGATGCTAAACTCACCCCTTTTATTTATACACATAGTGTGTTAGAACTGAGTGGATGACAGAACAAGAGACCTCTTAAAGTCCAAATAAATAGATACTAAATAGAAACCATAGATACTGTACATGAAACTCTGGTCTTTATTCTTAACACAGAATGACTCCTCTAGTTTGGAGAAAAAGAGACGCTTAGCTTCCTCGACCACACAGAACTAGGAAAAAGACAGCTTTCACTTTAAATCCATTCTGCTATGAATGAGCCTCTATTCTGCCTCCGTAACAGACAAAGATGATTCATGAGGGTCAGGAGGTCAGAATATATCCAGCGTGGCTAGAACTACTTACAGTAGCTTCAAATAGAGAAGCATGACAAAGAAAACCACATCTTATCGACAAGCAGGAGTAGAGCCAGAGCACTTCAATTCAACAGCATGTCATTAAATATAAAAAGTGTGTATATCTTTGTAGGTGTGGACAGCAGTGCGGAAATGTCAGCGAGCACCTCATAAAACCTTAAAGCAGCAGCCTGGCTCTCAGCAGGGTGTCTGATCTATTATGTGTGTCTGATCTAAACTCTCTCATGATACTTTTCAGTCCTTTTTGAGGGAAATGGAAATTAAGTGACACAAAAGGAGGTCGTGCCTGATTTCAAACACAGAGCATGTTAAAAGCGAGTTATAATCATAGCTAACAACAATATAAATGTTAACATGCCGCTGTTACAACTTCTTTTTTTTTTTTCATTACTTTATTCTTTGACACGGTCGTATTCTGGGTGTTATAATAAAATAAAATAAAATATATATTTTAAATAAAAATGAATTATATATATATATATATATATATATATATATATATATATATATATATATATGTGTGTGTGTGTGTGTGTGTGTGTGTGTGTGTGTGTGTGTGTGTGTGTGTGTGTGTGTGTTTGTTTTAAACATTTTATCTGAACGTTCTTTAAAAAAAATTTAAAATCCATTTTAAAATGAAGGAACATTAATGACAACAAACAAAATGTCACATGAGCAAATTATTAACACAGCTGAAGATATTTTAAATGACTTGCAGACAGAAATAACTGGCTGTAAATGCTTTAGGTTCAGTTATGCACCGATATCGATATGCTTTATTACATTTTCATTTAATTAAACCTTTATGACGTTTGTGTGATTTGATCTGAACTTGTATGATGTTTGCATTTTTCCTGGTAAAATAAAGTTTAAATCCTCATTTCCACAGACTAAGAGCCGATCACATTACTCGTGTTTCATTTATAAATCAACTTGTTTGGGAAAGTTTCACAGATGAAGCCAACCAAAACAATTTTTTATGAAATTTATAACACGCACTTGATTGTCTTTGTCCTCATGTGTGTACGTTGATAAACACCATTTACCTGTAAATCCTAAAGCAGTTTAACGGGAGATTATTTACATTTTGTGACGCCCAAAAAAGCTTCATAAGAGGCAAAACTCATGAGAGCTGAAAACGATAAAATGGCGACCAAATGGTGAAAGAGTTTTACTAAGCACTACATGTACCAAATCTAAATAAATGTACTAGTAATACTGCTCAACTAACACAGGCGAAAACATGTGTCTTCCCCACAAACTTAAATTTAACTGGGAATATTGCGAGTGCAAACTGTTCTGACCTCATACATTTACTGAGCACTGAATGTTATTGGTGTACAGTTACAGCCCAATTCTCACAGATTGCAAATACAGAGACTTCCCTGGGTTTCAGTCCTGTGAGTGGTTGTCGATCTCATCTAGCCAATCAGAGCAGGACGTTGGTTTCTGCATGGCAGGAATTCTGATACTGTGCCGTATTATTTCCGGTCGAATTTCTTGTGTCTCTCCGGCTTAGATTCACACGAATACAAATGAGGCCGTGGGAGGTGATGGCACAAAACCACTCAGAACATATATATATATATATATATATATATATATATATATATATATATATATATATATATATATATATATATATATATATATGAAACCCTTCTGTAAGATGAGCTGATTGTTCATGTGGAAGTGTGGAAATTCGCATGGCTCTCTATATGTGAGTGTGTGACAGAGAGGACGGAATAACCACAGAATCACTTATTCCATAGTCTAGCACAGTGTTGTTGGTTTTCCAGATCTTTACCCCAGACTTTTGCCCCACCAGCCTGCTTTCATATGAAAGCCACCGATTTGGGAAAATGAATGTAAACACATGTTTCCTCCAACTCTAACACACATAACGTGAATCAGCAGCATTTTTGGACTGGAGCTCATGCAGGAAGTTTAACACACTCAGAGCAGTCGTCTATGCTCCCTCTTCCACATACATGAGCTCACAGACACCTCTGATTGGATAGTGTTTGCTTTGATTGACAGGTGAAAGGTTCAAATTTTGTTCTCTTAAAGAAAATTATTAGAATTTTGAAATTCTAAAGACATTTTTGTATGGGGATGTTTATCGAAGAAGTCTCCGGTTTAGTTATTTGTAACAGAAAGTCTTTAGTACAGAGGATAAGCTGAAGAAAATGAAAAACAAAAGACTTTTTTACTTGCAGTAACGTACTGTATGTGTTCAGCAGAACTAAATTGTTCCACGCATAGAAATGTATAAACATATAAAAGTTTGAAGTGTCATTCAGGAATAAATGACAAATTGTATTTGTTGACACATCGCTGTGGTATATAAAAGGAATATAACACTTCAGCTCATGCTGTGACTGGAAAACATCTGGGTGGTAAAGCGAAGACGATTCTGCTTCGCATCAAGAAAAGTACCAATGGGGGGAAGGGGAGGTTTTCAGGTCAGATGAATTGATGTTTATTCTCGTGCAAAACTGGTGGAA
The DNA here is from genome assembly GCF_022655615.1 of Tachysurus fulvidraco. Taxonomy (NCBI): domain Eukaryota; kingdom Metazoa; phylum Chordata; class Actinopteri; order Siluriformes; family Bagridae; genus Tachysurus; species Tachysurus fulvidraco. The sequence goes on along the minus strand of NC_062535.1, from coordinate 12,043,763 downwards.
TATGTGTATATCTTACAGCCTCAGCTTTTTCACCTCATCCCAAGAGCCAACAAAAAATCCCTAATGGCTCAGAAAAATCCCCGGACTCACAGCCAAAACTGGAGCAGCTTAATACACTTATTAAGACAAATCACCAGCTAAACCTTTTTTTTTTCTTTTGTACTGTTTCCATACTGTTTGCTAATACGTTGAAAATTTTTCACTTACAGCATTGTACATTTTGTGGTTCCAAAATCTTGGTTCATGTGCTAATGCAGAGCAAACGCAAGTGAAACATAGAGCCCGGGCTGTCAGAGACTGTTAGCATCCAAATGTCTCCTCTTCTTCCTGTGCTCTTTTCCTCCATGACAATGCTTATGTAATATTGTTGTCGTCAGTGTGGGATTGTTAACTAGTCAGAAGCATTAACACTTTCACTGAGGCACTGGATTCATTCCCATCTTCACAAGTACTGTAGGAGTGAAAGAAGAAACTTTTGGATACAACTGAGAGATCGTCGCCTGACAACCAGGAATTAATCAAAGATAAGCAAGATGTAAATTTGTAGCAACTTGCAAAACTCATTCATATTTATAAACAAAATGTTGTCGGCTTAGATTAAGGTCTGGAGGAAACTTCGATCCAACCACGCTGCCATTGCTTTATAAATAAGTGAATGGCATTTTCAGGCAGATGTTTCAGGACAAGATCCGGTTGACTTCTTTTGCTCACCTAGCTTTAGTGTACAATTCATTTTTAAAATATTTTCATATTCTCCATCAGGTCATGAATAGCTCCATCTGATGACCGTTTCTCCTCTAATGTTCTTTCATCAACATGTTGGTCTATTTTCACTTTCCTATATTGCCCACAATTCTGTTCGACTGTCTTCTTATAGAGGTGCCAATAAATATGTCGATGCATTGGCACACATTTACAGCATTTGGCAGACACACTTATACAGAGCGACTTACATTTTATCTATCGACATTTTAACATAATTTGACTGTCATGATAATGGCGCTATATTCACACACCATCATCGTACTTATCATCTCATAGATCAGTAAGTAGTTTGTAGTTTGAGTCTAACTTTTGCTGTCTCCTCTACGTCTAGGTTGGATTTCTCATTAATATTAGAAACAATGAATGACAAGTGGAAAATATGAGTGAGAAAGGGAACTCTACCAGGAAACTCCTCCCTGTGACATCAGCACAGCACACAACAACTATTGGAATAATGAAATGCAGCACCAAACAATTAGCACACAAAACAAACATTTCCATTTACACATACAGTACAGACCAAAAGTTTGGACACACCTTCCAAAAGTTTGGACACACCACCTTTTCAACAGGACAATGACCCCAAACACACATCCAGGCTGTGTAAGGGCTATTTGACCATGAAGGAGAGTGATGGGGTGCTGCGCCAGATGACCTGGCCTCCACAGTCACCGGACCTGAACCCAATCGAGATGGTTTGGGGTGAGCTGGACCGCAGAGTGAAGGCAAAAGGGCCAACAAGTGCTAAGCATCTCTGGGAACTCCTTCAAGACTGTTGGAAGACCATTTCAGGTGACGACCTCTTGAAGCTCATCAAGAAAATGCCAAGAGTGTGCAAAGCAGTAATCAAAGCAGAAGGTGGCTACTTTGAAGAACCTAGAATATGACATATTTTCAGTTGTTTCACACTTTTTTGTTATGTACGTATATAATTCCACATGTGTTAATTCATAGTTTTGATTCCTTCAGCGTGAATCTACAATTTTCATAGTCATGAAAATAGAGAAAACTCTTTGAATGAGAAGGTGTGTCCAAACTTTTGGTCTGTACTGTATATTTCTATTTTATATTGGAAATAACTCAATATGATGGTGGCTGCAAGTCGTCATTTGACTCGGTTACCATTTGAAGGCTCCACATTATTATCCAGGTGTAGAAGTGTGCAAAATCACCTGAAGCATTGCTCCTTGTTCTATACAGGGAATATTCAGCACAGAATAATGTGACAGGTTACAGAAAGTACGTTTTCCCACTTGAGCAAATTAGTTACTTTTTCAGTCGGATATAAGCAGAACATTTTAGTCCTCTTAATAAATTCCCAGTGCTCCCTTGTCCTGTTTTGCTCATCCTTATCCTCAAGTACGGATCTAGGATCCGAACCTCTCTGTAATGAAACCCTCAAACATGAACTTTTAGACCACAGCATAACCACAGTTCAGTTGAGAAACAAACACTTTGTCTTTGTTTTCCCTGTAATTGAAGGCCATAAAAAGAAATGGCCCATGGAGAATTTGTGAGCTGTGAACATTTAAAGAAGGAAGCTCCATGCTCAGGATATTTTTAGCATGAGTTCACCGAGTTTGCTGGTGGGCAATATGAAGTGCAATAGCAGAACTGATATGTTAATCAGTGAAGGACAGATTTTATCAGCCTGAATTACCAACCATTAATCTACATACAATATATGGCCAAATCTTTCATGACCATTACAACTATATGTTCACATTCTAAATTTATTCATCCATTGCTGTTATAATGTGCTCCATTCTTCGGGGAAGGCTTCACAATAAAAGTTAGAGAATGTCTGTGGGGATTTCTAATAAGATACGTTACTGAGATCAGAAACTGATGTTAAGTGAGGAGTTCTGTGGTGCAGTCAGTGTTCTAGTTCATCCCAAAGTTGTTCAGTGGGGTGGAGATTAGGGATCAGTGCAAAACTCGCAATTCTTCTACTCTAACCTTCAAAAACCATGTCTTCATGGAGCTCGCTTTGTGCACGGGGGCATTGTCATGTTTGAACGGCTCTTCACTTCTCATTCCAGTAAATGGACATTGTAATGGTACAGCATACAAAGATATTCTACACAGTTGTGTGCTTTGTGGTAACACTTTGGGGCTACACACACTTTAGTAACCATATAGTGTACTTAAGTTAAATAGGAATTCTAATCCACACCTGATATACAGTAGCTTTTTATACAACTTATAAGACAAGGTGTTTTACTTGTGAGTCATTTTGCTGGTACGCAGGAGGAGGAAGAAGCTTTTCAGATCTCCTGGCAAAAGCTACAGCATTTACCTATCTTGTAAGTCTTATTAGAGACAAGGGCACATTGTAACAACAAATTCAACACTACATATTTTAATGTGTCCAAATATAGACTCTGCTGCAGAGAGAAGCAGATGCTGTCTCTGTATTATACAATCCTGCTGATGACAAAGTGTAGGAATATGATCAAAAATGTCACACAAGAAACACATATGAGATATGAGAAACAAGTCAAAAATCAACTAGGCTTAAGGATTTGCAGCTAATTAAAAAATACACTCGTATATAATTACCTTTGACTGGATAAATAAGTGTAGTATTTTTCCTGTCTCTCTTTATCCCTTCTCACAACTCACAACTCTCAGAGTAAAAGGTAGACATGCATCAAGAGTCTTCTCTCTTCTGGCATCTAGGTGGTGGGATGAACTTCCCCAAGATGTCCAAACAGCCGAGGTACTGGCTGTCTTCAAACATAGCCTAGAAACCTACCTCTTCTTGAAATACTTAGACTAGCAATTACAAACTAACTTAAAATACGGTGTGCTTTTTGTGCTATATTTCTTCCAAGCAGAGTTTTACACTATTCTAAGTCTATTGAACCAGCATCGCTGTATTTAGTTAGAGAATTAAAAGCACTTCAGCAAGTCTCTCTGGATAAGGGCCATCTGCAAAACGCCATAAAGGTAAATGTAGTATGTATATTTACCTATAACGCTTTAAAAGTAAATTAGGCTTCAAATATACCTTAAATCTTTATTTAAAGGTACACTAAATCGACATTTCCAGATGGAAGGGATGCATATTAAAGGAGCAAAGGATTAGAGCACGACTACAAAAAAAAGTGACAAATATTATTTATTTATTTATTTATCTATCTATCTATTTATTTATTTATTTATTTATTTATGATGCCTCGATCTCAACACACAAAAACGTTGGTTTCTCAGCGCGCTCCCGTCTCGCACAGAGAAGCTGAGAAGCTGAGAACGGGCTCGCGCCTGGAGCTGGGAGCTGTTCCAGGAAAACATGGTGCTGAAACCTGCACCGACCTAAACACCGCGCGTGTTAAACGATCTACATAAATCCGTCCGGTGAATTGTGTGTATCACCGGTTCCAGGGCGAAGTAAGGGGGAAGGCGCTGACCACAACGCACACATTTCTGGACGCATCTACAGATACACGACGACGACAGGGAGGAACGGAAGGTAACGGTGGTTTTCCCCTCCACCAAACCCCCACCCCCCACAACAAAAATCCTCCATCTTACTTTGAAGATGGTAGATACCTCACGCGCTAGAGCGCTGGTCTTGACTGATTGATATCTGATATGCTTTGGACTGCGCGAGCCTGCTCTCTCCAGCGCTCGCGAGTCCCTGCACGAACGGACAAGCGTTTGAGGGAAGACCTTTACGGATATCAGGACCTACGCTTATCATGGCACGACAGAGGCAAACAATTGTACAATGGGTGTGGAGGATCAGATCACCAGCCTGGGATTCCTATTCTGTTACCTGCGTGGCACCGAACTGGACCGTTGCCTGGGTCAGCTCGTGCACTTTAAGCCTGACCAAGAATCTGATCTCTTTTTGTGTGGCTAATTAGAATTTTGCTGGGTTTTTTCTGAAGGACACTATACGGAAGAGCACAACAGCTCGCTGGAATACAGCCAACCCATATTGTAGGTTTTTATTAAAGTTACAAATGTCAACGTGCCACACAGGAGTCTTTATGAGAGCTCGCATCCTGTGTCAGTGTATAATTAGCTGGGTAGGGAGTCGAATCACAAAGAGTCGATTCTCCGAGTGCATTCTTTGGAGTAGATTTCATACGGTTCGAAAGGAACAATGGGATAGCAATTTAAAAACAATCCACTCGAATGAGCTAAGGGCTGTAAATTAGGTTCCGAATCAAAGTGTCGTTTACTCATCATGACTGTTCAAATGAGGGCAGTAAAGTCAGTAAATTTCAAGAAATCTTGTAGTTCAAATGTTTTTTAAAATAAGCATTATTAATTAATAGTGCATTTTAAACAGACATGTTCTCATGTCCCATGTTTTAGATTAGAAAATTGAGCAACATTGCTGTATTGTGAGGAATCAATACCTGGAATCGACTCCATTGATTACCAAAACCCTAGGCTGAGAATTAGAGTCGACTCTAAAATGCCCGGAATCGAATATCCCAGGACTAGGCGACACGACAGTGGACCGTTATGTCTGTAGATTGTGTAGCGCGGTTTGAGCAGAAACATTCTCATGACAAACCTTTATATATTTGTTAGCTTTAGCCGTCGGGGTGCGAACAGTGATTGTGGTTAACCGATTTGCGGCTAATAATTTGACTAGAAGAGATAGTTTGCTACGCTAAGCGGTAAGGTGTTTTCCCTCTGCACCTCGTACATCGTTAAGTGAGAAAAAACGGGCACATGTGGTGCGCTGTCGGTGTCGGTGTTGGATGGTGCCGGAGTTCGCTGAGCCGTTTACCGATGCTGCGGCGCGAGGGAAAGCAGAGAGGCCGCCGCTGTCGCGTCTTGTTCAGTGACCTGAAGGCTTTGTTGCTCAGGCCACCACCGCCACCGGCACCGTCGGCCATGAACGGAGCGCCAAACGCTCACGGTGCTTCTCCGACGGAGCGGACGCGGGACGAGGATTCCCATGACGCCGCCACCGCAGCCGAGTGGGCTGGAGAAGCGCAGCGGAGTGGCACAGAGAGTCCGGACGCCGGCAGCTCGAGCGAGGACTGCACCAAAGAGAAGTTCGACGAGAGAGCAAGTCTGGAGAGCTGCACGGAGAGCGGAGCGCGGACGCCGCTGTGCCGGATCTGTTTTCAGGGCGCAGATCAGGTAAGAGGGCCTTAAACAAACACACACATTGCGGTCTACAGTGTGCACCTCATTGTGGTTAGTGACATGGTGGATCTGGAGCCTAACCTGGGAACACCGGGATCATGGGGTGGGAAAACCCTCTGAAAGGGATGGCGGTTTCTCACTCACTCACTCACTCACTCACTCACTCACTCACAGGGGCAATTTAGTGTGGCTTGTCATGTTTTTGGGAGACAGGAGGAAACCAGACAACCCTGAGGAAACTCACACAGAACATGTATATATAAGTCTACACAGAAAGCAACATAGACATAGCTTTGTACAGTTCTGAAGGTAAAGCCAAACCAAAAAAGAGCTCCAAAATTATCTGATCTGATATTTTGGTTGTGCTGGAAATAGGATTAGGAGGCAAGTAGAGAACAAAAGATTTAGATGATTTCCAAAGACATCTGCAGGTTTTCACTCTAATCCTTTAGTGTCCTACTGAGTTTAATGAGAAACAGTGTCGATATCGGCCGCTAATGCTGTTTCTAATTTGAAGTAAAGAGGAGGACCTGACCATAAAGAGTGGCAGGGAAACAAACTATAGAACCTTTCAAGCACCATCCTACACTGAAGTAATGAACAGTGGGGTATCTGTGCTATTACACAAGCACAATAATGAGATCTTCTCTCTATCTGATGTCCTCTTGCTGTAAAATTCCACAACAAACTGTTTTATGCAACTGATATTTGTCCTTAACCTCTGCCACGTGCCGGGGAGACGCTGAATATGTATGTCATTATGTAATGGTTAGCTCACTGGATTCTGTAGCATATGTGTCAGATGATAAACACACTTTGTCTAGCACACTGCATTGGTAATTAAGTATGGATGCTTATAATGTTTTATATTAGTGCACATTAAAATAACACACTGATCATGTGCCATCACCGTTGAGACATTCCTTCAAATAACAAAACAACAGACACCCAGAAGCTTAACGTCAAAGCCACAGAGCAGCAAGACACATATCCAACTACCACCCAGAACTCCTATAACGTGTGGTGCGACACTTTATTAGTTACCCTCTCACAGCTTTGCTGAAGTTACATTCCACTATCTGCTCGACTATGATTTTATCTTATACCGTCATAGCTACAACCTTTTATTAAACATTTATAGAAAGCTTGTAAGGAAGTACCAGAGATTCTTGGTGCTTCTGGTGAGTTTATGTATCTGGAGAAGTTAGCTTGCTTTGCTAATCTGTCAAGGAAGCTCATACGAAGCATAGGCATGTAGCATGTACACCAAACAACCAGTTTCCACACTGATTAATTCCAACAGTTAATTTTGTTGTAATTTGATTGATCGAGTGGCGTAGCATTGTAAGAGTGCTTATATTTCCTTTAACCTCGCCGGGACGGTACTTTGTGTCTATCACTTCACTCGTCTGTGTTCACCACAAAAAATTCACTTCCTAGTTCAGAACGGTTACTATGATAGTGTTAGTGACATCATTAGCGGAAATGCCAGACAATACATTTTAAATAAGGATAGTTATGAAATAAACAAACAAACAAACAAATAAATAAACAAACAAACACTACATTTCATCATAAACTGTCAAAACGTGTCTGAAATGTCACAGTTTTTTCATGTAATTGTGCTGTTTAACTGAATATAAGAACGGCTGTGATTTTGGGTGTTGACACGAAGCCAAACGCTGAGTATAGCTACATTCTTTTTTATGGAATGTTGCATAAATGTTATAAGTAGCTACTGATTTATATTTTGGCTTCTATGAATTGTCATCTGAACTAAAAAAAGGGGAAGTATCTGTCATTTAAACGTTATAATGACATTTATAATGATAACGTATAATGATAACGTATCATGCCATGAAGCTTATCCCCTACCTGTGGTACTCACAGAAAAGTGTATCGTGACAGTTCATTGCGATATTAATATTATATGGCCATATGATATCCCACTCCTTGCACCGGCAGGATATTTCACTCTGGTATCCATCAGTGTGTGAAGTGTGTTATGGAGGTCTGGCTGGCGGCTGATGGATGGTTCTTTGTCTATAATGAGAGCAGTGCAGGAAGCAGATGGGTCTGTGAGAAGACGCTCTCTGACTAACAGAGGTGTGTGTGTGTGTCTGTACGTGTGTGTGTGCATTTGTTAGACCTTGAGTCACTCCATTTCCTATATCTCTATCTTTCTTTCTCTATCTCTCCTTGAGCGGCCACAGTTCAAACAAGGACGAGCTCTTTATAAATGGTCCACCACCCAAACCCAAACAGGGGCAGGAATATACAGAAAGGTCCTCTGCTGTCTGCGTGACACACCCGGGACCAGTTACATGCTACAGAAAAAGAATAAAGCTTTCCTTTTTCTCTCCTTCCTTCTGCTCATCATGACGAGAATTCCACCTTGGGCTCACTCCAGTCATGATTTTAATAAGTGACAGAAAAACAAGAGAGAAGGGGAGGGTGAGAGAAAGAGAGAGTGAGAGAGCGCAAGAAAGAAAGAGAGAGAGAGAGAAAGAGAGAGAGAGAGAGAGAGAGAGTGGGAGAGCACAAGATAGAGAGAGAGAGCACGAGAGAGAGAGAAAGAGAGAGAGAGAGCGCAAGATAGAAAGAGAGAGAGAGAGCACACGAGAGAGAGAGCACGAGAGAGAGAGAGAGAGAGAGAGAGAGAGAGAGAGAGAGAAACAGAGAGTGACAGAGAGAGAGTGACAGAGAGAGAGAGACAGACAAAGAAAGAGAGAGAGAAAGAGAGAGAAACAGAGAGAGACAGAGAGAGAGATAGAGAGAGACAGAGAGAGAAAAAGAGAGAGAAACAGAGAAAGAGAGAGAGAGTGAGAGATCTCAATATAATAGATCGAGATAATCACTAGAGATATAAAATATAGAGTTAATAATCTCAGATATAAATAGAGATAGAATATATAGAAACATAGATATTGACAGATAATATAGAAAACAGAGAGAGTACAGATATATATATACAACATATAAATATAAAAATAATAGATAAACATAGAGAATAGATATATATATACAGATAAAAAAGAATAATAGAGAGATAGAGACAGAGCGAGACAGAGAGAGACAGAGAGGAGAGAGAGAGAGAGAGAGAGACAGAGAGAAGAGACAGGAGAGACATAGAGAGAGAGAGACACTAGAAGAGAGGAAGAGACAATCAGAGAAGAGAGGATATATATATAGAGAAGATATAGAGAGAGAGAGAGAGACGATTGAGTTCTTTAATAAAGAATAAGTGGAAATCCACAGAGCAGTCTCACTGGAAGACCATCACCTCTGCACAATTCGAGTCACGCTGTGTTGATTAATTAGCCTTGTCGTTAGACATGATGTGCAGAGACCAGCAGGACATGTCCGGCACAAATTAACCACCAAGTCCTGACTGCATGGGAGTTCGGAAAAAGCAGCTCAGAACCTGGGGATTAAGAAATACTTCAATGCCAAACTGCTTGTGAATGAAAGGTCGTTAGGAATCCAGTTAGCATGGTCCGGGCTGGATGATGTCTTCTTGCTTGTGTTTGAGGTGAAGCATGATATTTTCCATGCTATAAGTCTCTCAGAAATTTTTTAAATGCAACTATGACTTATGTTTGCTTTGGGGGAAAAATCAATATAAACATTGCTTTGTTGTAGAGATTGCATTAGAGGACCAGGCTTTTTTATTTGACCTCGTCGATGTATTGCCTCTAAATCAACAGGTCTATAGCCTCGTTTAGTTTTTGTCTCATTAGATTTGCTGCAGTTTAGTACTGCATCCTTTATTGAGCGGAGTTATTTTTATTAACAATGAAGTCATTTTTATCAATGTTTAAACCTGGTTAACAATAAGCAGCTTTTGTCTCAGACTGTGGGGTTCTTCATGATGTGGTTGGTGTTTATTTACCTCACGAGGTGACTGCTATTGAACACCTACTGTGCCATAAAAACACCTTGGGTTAGGGTTGAAGTCTGTAGGACGCTGTCAGGAATAAGGTACTCTTATCTTTCACAGCAGAAACGCTTATCACTGGCATGGTGACATCTTTTGTGCTATTAGTATCGGAGGTAAGAAAACGCAGTCCGTGTTAAATTATGTACTCATAACTCAACTGTCTCTTTAGATCAACTTCCAAAAAAGGTTGTTGTCGTGTAGTCTGAAAGTCTACAAGTTGCTTAATATTAAAATAAGGTTGTAACATCACCGTGCATGCAAGAATGAAGTAGAAATATATTGAGAATGTTTGTTTGTTTGTTTGTTTGTTTGTTTGTTTGTTTCACTAATCCTCCACTTCCTCCTTCACCAAGCTGGTTCACTGAGCAACAGTGTTGAGCCCATTCACGATCATCTTTTCTGGTCTAGTGGATAGCCAGAGGTCATCTGTGTTTTTTTACATTGTGCATGCAGAGAAAAGATCAGATCTGACTGGCTTTAATGAACGTCAGCGATGCTGTTGATTTGGCTTCCATCGAAGCTGCGAGTCTTCTTGGATATGTCTCACGGTGTCTCCGTCATGTTTGAAGGTTTGGATCCTGATATTCTCGCTCGTTCCTCTCGGCCAAGTCAGATCGCAGGGAGCTCATCAGCGAACTGTATTTTTTGTGCCACAGATTCGAACACATGGCTGGTTTTGAGGCATTAGCAGCATTCATCTAACTCCATCCATCTTGCCCTTAAAACCATACCGGTTTCCCAGTCGCTGTTGATAAAAAGCATCCACACAGCCATGATGCTACAGTACCACTATCATGCTTTGCTGTTAGGATCAGGGGAATACGTTTTGTCAGGTACTGTAGAATATATCAAACTAAATATCTCTTTCTTTACTCTCAGGGCTCACTTTGTTTTAGACAATCTCAATGGTGCATGAAAGGCCTCCATCTCATCACACCCTTCTCTCTACGTGTACGGATTCCTACTGTACTCGCGGCATTGGTTAACATTTCAGGACAATACACACGCACACGTACACACACACACACACACACACACACACACATGCACGCACACACACGCACACACACACTCCACCCACTGTTCTCCAGTCAGCTTCATTCATGCTCAGTCTACTTGTGTGGGACACAGAAACTAAGGCCAGGAAAAAAAAGGTATTGAAGAGACAGAAAGAGACATTAATGTTCTCCGACACACACACTCCTGCCCTCGGTGAACTTCTTATGTAAGATTCAGCTTCGTGCAGCAACACAGTTATTAAGCTTTGTGATGTGTTGCCGAAGGGCCTTCTAGGACTGAAGCAGACAGTTCTTCTTATCGCTTCATGTTGCTTTATTAATTCTAACTGACATCGGCTTTGTGTCGCTGTTCGGAGACGAATAGGTTCATAAAGAGAAGAGATAAATGTGATTGTCATAATATCATAATTTCAAGTTTATTAATGTGTAGTGTAGCAAGTTAATAATTGCCACAGAAGCAATCTAAACACTATAGGGAGCCCTGCAAAGAAGATTACGCCGAGCGCCAACACGACACACATTTCGCAAAAACGGAGCTATTTTATTTCGGCTGTGTTAATCAGATGACTGTTTATCATTTAAACCGTTCTTTTGTTGTGCAGACTCAAAAACATCATGTGTACTAGAATTTTATTTTTCACGATTGCTAAATTTAGAGCTAATACATCTATTTGAAGCAAATGCTGAAACAATAACAAATTTGAACAAGAAAACTGGATTAGCATAATGCTTTAAATCCTTGGTGGTTTGATCAGATGTCACTTTTCATTGCCTCTTGTAAGTTTTAGGACGATTCTCACATTTTGACATTTCCGAAGTCTTCAGTTGTCAGTCCTCATCTGACTGATACATAAAGACTAATAAGCATGTTCATGTGCTGTTTCTGACAGCCTTCACTCTGTGCCCCTGTCGCAGTAGCTGACGTTTGTATACACACTGCAGGCAGCCTTTCCACACACTCTCACTCACACACACATATAAATGAAACAGGACTTAGCTGTAGGATGTAAATCTAGAGGAATATAATCATCAGGTTAGAGTGCGGAAAACAGCCTGTAGGTGAGTCCAACAGATTGACCGATTGTCTCTCTTGACTCAATTAGATAAATTGGCCTCATTTCCTGCTCCAATATGCTGCATCAAGTGTTCCATCAAACAGGTCCTACACACACCACGAAACAACACTTACTGTTAATGTTAAAAGCAAAATCAAATGAATAATTATTGTCAAGTGGATCAGATATAAAGCTTTACAGATAATCCTGATAATATACCTATATTATTCGACAGTAACACAGTATAATAGCATGTTAGCATGATAGCATGTTTAGGTGTATTCTGTAATAATTCCTTTTTTTTGGTTTAAAGTAACATTTTCCTGCATTACCCACAATGCTGTTCAACTACCTGTTAATACTGGGACCAGTGCAATTTAGCTCTCGCTGCATCTTTACTTAAAGAGAGTGATGCACTGGCACTTTAGATTTTCCAGCTCTCTCATCACTCGTTCAAACAGATCAGGTTCCAAAGATTGAACTTTCGTGCTAAAACCGTCATCATGCTCATCTCATATATCACTAACCAGCTAAGTAAAGTCTCTTTCTTAAAATCATAATATAATTGCATTGCTTTCAGAAACTGAGTTCTTTTGCACCAATGTCCCCGATGTCTGAATGTCAGAATTATGAGTGATAAAAGATGCTGTTTTGTTTTTAGGAGCAAACAACAAAATTAGACTTATCTACGGTGGCCGTGAAGTGCAAAAACACATCAACGAATCCGAAAACAAATTAACAAATATGAAAACACTTTAAAAATCCGGATTTGTTCATGTGTTTTATGATCTGTTAATGTGTTTTGCACTTCTTGGCCACCATACTTCTCTGAGGTTTTACTATTAAACGTCAGTGTATTATTATTATCCATCCATCCATCCATCCATTCTTTTCACCACTCATCCTACTGGTCACAGGGAACCTGGAGTCTATCACAGGCCCCTTGTGGCACAGAACATGGTACATGCTGAGGCTATCGTGCTAACCACTAGGCCATTGTTTGTATGATTAATGCTAGCAATAATAACTTAATCTAATAATACATCAGAATGCCACACCACCACCACCTTGTCATGGGAATAAGAAGGTTACAGCACTGGCTAACAAACAGATGCCAGACTCACAAAGTACCTACCATCTAATTTTCAATAACTATAGACTCTGTGACCAAAGGTTTGTTGACACATGATCATCACATATTTGTGTTCTGCGCACGAGTCCACAAACCTTTGGCCGTATAGTGATATTTCAGGTTTGAGGATTTTTGAGAGCAGATAATCAGATGAGGCAGGTACAGTATATAAAGCAGCGCTGAATAGAAAAGTGAGATTTCCTCAAATCAGATGTAATCTGTACAGCGCAGGGGACCAGTTCTCAGTTTAAGACCCTTATACCATAATCCTCTTAAGTGAAGCATGTTCCTGTAAGAAATGTTGTCCTTCACACATACAAATGCATCCTTAGTATTCTCTATATGCACTGCCAGCCTGTGAAATTAAAGAGCCTACTGAAATCTCTAATCCTCTCAGAAGAGAGCTGAACAGGAGGTATTCTAACACTCTTCAACTTGCTTTCCCTGTGCGTTATAAACGTCTTTGTGCTTAGAGTTAACGCACCAAAACAACGCAAGCAAACCTTACCCGAGCCGTTCATCATTTAGAACCACTCGGAGACTATGACTTCGTCTTTGAACTGCTGTCAGCTGGTTCTCAGCGTCTTCATCCGTGAGCATTTGAAGACTTCAGTAGGATGGAATTAGTGCTAAGTCTATAATGAACTCAGAAATGATGCTGACCTATTGGTTCCTCAGAAGCTCTTAGTTACACAATTCCACTCGACTGTAAATATACTATTACATTATTTACTCTCCAGTGTCACCCAAATGAGGATGGTTCCTCTCAAAGTTTCCTCCTAGTATCTTCTCATTGTGTTTTTTTCTTTGCCAGGCTTGCTCATTAAGGATAAATGTTAGACACAAATTCTGTTTCTATACTTCTCTAAAGCTGTTTTGAGACAATGTCCACTAAAAAAAAAAGGGCTATCCAAATAAATAGAATTAAATTGAAATTTAATGACGTATTCGCTGCATCGCTCAATGCCACAATCACAAACATTAACAGAACATATGAACATTAGCTTCTAAAAGGTCCTGGAATTTTCCTGCACTTTTAAAATACAAAAGCAGGGATCGATAATGAGCAACCTCATGACCATCATTTAATATGACTCATAGTCTGCTTGAGGCACGAAGAAAGACCTGAAGTATAAACAAAGAGTCTATATTGTAATGAATCTGTAATGATTAGAATAATTATTTAACCATCGATGTCACCACATGGACTAGGTAACAAGGGCAGATTTGCAAAACATGCCCCTGCAAGTGTTTTATTATCCTTCCTTCCTTTCTTCACTTCTAAATTTCTATCTTCACTTTGTTTATAAAAAGTAAATAAATACAGGGTCATTCTTACACTATCTCTTTTTGGGAAACCTTTAAAAGTTTATGTAGGATCTAAAAACTTTCAAAAAAGTTCCATCGCCTTTCAGAAGCTAGACCTAGTAACCGCTCAGAGATCTTTGGGGAACTGTAGTATATTTATACATACAGAGGTTTTGAATGGATAATGGTTCAGATTCAGCAGGTTTACACAGTTACACTGTGAAATCTTGTCCTCTGGCATCTGATGGCACAAAACTCATCAGCTTCAGAAATAAAAGGAGTCATCAAATAATATGGATCCAGAGAACAATATTACCGGTCAATTAGTGCTGCTTCCATTAAGTGTTTCATTCATCTTCAGGAAACGATTTATCCTGGTCACGGATGCAGTGGATGACATAACAGATGGCAGGAAGAAGGAATCCACCGTGGCTGATATTCCAGTCCATTATAGCGCGACGTGAGAATACGCATTCATTCATACCTAGGCGCAAGAAACATAGCTAGGGGAGCTAGCAGCATATTTTTGAAGATGGAAGAAAAACAGTGGATTCAGAGGAAACCACCAGAGCTGATAAAACCAGGATGGAACATGGAACCCTAGAACTGTGCGGTCGGATCATTTTCTTCTCTCAGTCATAAACTAGTTTGCAAACTTGTTAAATTCAGGAATGTCACTTGTCATGAAATCATACAGTGTAAGCCAGCTTTAACTGTGGTTCATAGCGTGATGTTAGACAGCAGAGAGTTGCTTTTAAAGTCTGTCATATGCCATAATCTCCAAATCCTTCTTCTCTCAAACATCTGAAAAAGGACAAAATATGCTCATCAGCTCTTGGGTGCTCAGCATTCAGACACCAATCAGCTCCAAGTCATCCAACTGCAGAAGTTCTGAAGCTATCGCATGCAGCCTCAAAAAGCCGTCAGCATTGACAGCGGTAACATGGATAAGTGGTGGAAACCCATTTAAATGAGCGCTTCTTAAATATGATGAAATCTTTTCCTGTGCTTGTTTGTATGTCAGTTTTCCAGATCCCAATCTCCCAATTGCTCATATCCCAATGTGGGAAGCCTAATGCCCTCGCAAATCAATAAACATAGACGACAAATACCATAGGCATACTAGCCATACAAGTCTGTATGTATAAGTTATGTATGGTTGAGCTGCTCATCGGGTATTGATGAGTGAGCCAGGCATCTTAGATCAGAGAAACGAATCCGAATCTGCAGTACAGGGCTTCCCCAAGGCAGAAATGTTACCACTCTGAGATTTTTAATAACCTCCAAAAGACCAATAGTGTCCAAAAGCCCCAAACTTCAGTTGCTTTAGGTGAGACCCAGTCAGCATTAATGTTTTATACTCATCTCATGACTTAAAAGAAGTTAGTTTTTCTACTGATCCAACAGAAAGTAAGAGACAAACTGCTCTGAGCAAAGTAGCCTTGAACAGTCTGGACAGTCTAGACTTTAGTGTAGTGTACATCTGCGGTGAAAAGAATGCAGTAGCATTTGGTCTCCTTTGTTAATACTTAATGATAACCAAGCTGTTATCAAGTTGAAGGCACAAAAGGCCCAGACAGCAATGCTAGTGCTTAACAGTCAAGGAAAAGTAATAGTTTGACATAGTGTGAAATCAGGGCTTGTGAAATGACCCCAGCAGGTAATGACCCCATGTAGAATCGTCTGGTTACCCATGAGATTGTAAGATACACACCGTATGCAAACAAGTCTCAAAACAAGTCGCACAATGATGAAGAAACGTACAAAACAATAAATAATAACAAAACAAAACATGTAGGATGGTCATTGGTCATGTAAGATGTACATTTGTGATTAAATTGGGGCAAGTAGTGGCCTAATGGTTAGAGAGTCTGACTCGTAATCTGAAGGTTGTGGGTTCTCGGGCCAGCCACGACTGAGGTGCCCTTGAGCAAGGCACCGAATCCCCCAACTGCTCCCCGGGCGCCGCAGCATAAATGACTGCCCACTGCTCCGGGTGTGTGTTCACGCTGTGTGTGTTCACGGTGTGTGTGTGTTCACTGCTGTGTGTGTGCACTTTGGATGGGTCAAAATGCAGAGAACGAATTCTGAGTATGGGTCACTGTACTTAGCCGTATGTCACGTCACTTTCACTCTCAAATTCAGCTGGAACTGGTATTAAAACCTCCTTTTTACCTGTAGTTGTCATGTGCAGGACTTGTTGGTGAATCATTAGTGATTAGTCATCCTTTCTTTCTTTCTTTCTTTCTTCTTATCCATCCTTCCTTTTGTTCTTTCTTTCTTTCTTTCTTTCTTTCTTTCTTTCTTTCTTTCTTTCTTTCTTTCTTTCTTTCTTTGCAGCCAAGTCTCCTTCATTATACAGCAGCTACAGGTATAAGAGGAAAGCAGATATTCACCATCTTGCACATACACAAGCTCACAGACATACTGTATGTCCTGGACTCCCAGGTACAGATGGCTGTGGCATCATTGGGACTTAAACTTACAAGTATCCATACACATTTGGCTAGAATTCAATTTTCTGTCCCAAACCACATGATTAAGTAGTATGAATAAATAGTAATGAATGTATATCATATTCCTACTATATGGCTACTGTTTGCTAGGTAAAATGTAAGCTCTGATTGAAAAGAAAAACTTGAATGTAAGAAATTTCTACAAGGCTCTACAAATCTCAAAGGATTACAAATGCTACTAGCTACTAGCCTGCTATCTCTAGCTGAACTATATAGCCAAAAGTACATGGATGGTTGACCATCATACTGATATGTGCTTGCTGGACCTCCAATTCCAGAACAATGGACATAAATATGTAGTTTGTCCTGCTTTGCTGTTATAATAAGCTCCATTCTAGCGTGCCTGTGTGGATTTGTGATCATTCAGCTACGAGAGCTGATGTTGGGTGATGAGATCTGGGGTGCAGTCATTCAGGGCTCTGTACAGTACACACCAACCTTCTCAAGCCACGTCTTCACAGAGCTCAGGTGCATTGTCATGCTGGAACAGGTTTGGGCCTGTTAGTCTCAGTGAATAGAAAATTCACACTACAACATACAAAGTCGTATCATACATCGTATGCAATTGTGTGCTTTAAAACTTTATGGAACAGTGAAGAGCCGTATTTGGGTGTGACGTCGATGTATCAGTAAAGTAAAGTAGTGTAGCATATTCATGTAGTAGCTCTTGTTAGTCACTAACTGGCTATATTGAGTTCTTCAGCTAAACCACCATGGATTTATTTTATACACCATGGATTTATTCGATTCCTGCCTCCGCCTTGTGTGTGTGGAGTTTGCATGTTCTCCCCGTGCCTCGGGGGTTTCCTCCGGGTACTCCGGTTTCCTCCCCGGTCCAAAGACATGCATGGTAGGTTGATTGGCATCTCTGGAAAATTGTCCATAGTGTGTGAGTGAATGAGTGTGTGTGTGTGCCCTGTGATGGGTTGACACTCCGTCCAGGGTGTATCCTGCCTCGATGCCCAATGACGCACAGGCTCCCCGTGACCCGAAAAGTTCGGATAAGCGGTAGAAAATGAATGAATGAATGAGTGAGTGAGAGTGACTTCATATATTACATCAAAGTCTGTGAACAATGAAGATATTAGACAAAAGGATTTCAGCACAATCATTGTCTCTGGTTACTGCTCACAATAAGCAATGTGTGCGGAGACAAAGTTTCTCCAGAAGGACCATTTGTGTTCTCATAATAATGGCAGTGACAGAAGGATGTACAGTCATTCAGCAAATTGGCTAAAAGAGCTTCATGAAAACACGGCATCCTTTCTCATGAGTGTTTTTGTGTCTGCCACCCACACACAGTTTACTAAAGGCACTTTCAAGCTGTGCAGTGCAGTCCCGCGGCTCCTCTGAATACAGCTGCTGAATAACGGAGATCGCGTGTGTTTCTGAACTGCTTTGCATTGCACGGATGGAGCTTTTCAGGAAACTGTCAGTGTAGCCACACTCGCCGTAACCACATCAGTAGCAGAACTCTGATTTAACGCAGACTATTAACCTCTTAGCGAAAGAGGATGGTCTGAATACAATCGTACATGACAGTGATACAAAACTGGCTGTTAATGAGGTTAAAAATAGGCTTTATGAGAAACTGTATGCAGTATAAAATGCTGCAAAACTTCCCCCTCACAGCAGCAGGGTCCCTGACTTTCCTCTCACCTCCCTAAAACATATTTTCAAGCCATGAGTGATGAGATTTCATGTCCTGAGTCCTGATACCAGGTAAGTTAGGTTCTGTTGAGTATTTATCCTGATACTACATGAATATTTAAACAGGGCGGTCATGTGTCACACATTGAGAGTGACAGTCACGCATTTGGGTCTTTTATCACGTTCTCCCGCCACACATTATATTTCTCACGCAGAAAAACTTTTTGACTATTTATCATATATTTAATAAGACGCAGCACCCAAAATGTAACAGTCCGCACCGCTGTCTCTATGGAACCGGGCAGGAATCAAAGCGTGACTCACATCTTAGTCGAGCCTGACACTTATCAGCCAATCAAAAAAAGAGGCTACACAATAGCCAATCAGAAAATAGCACTATTGTATCTGGGTAAGATTACAACCAATGGAAAAAAAAAACATTCATTAGAGAGAGTATTTTCTATGGTCGGTTTGAACAAAACCTCAACACAAAACAGCTTGTCTCTGGATGGGACATTGTCCTCAATCATGACCCTAAAAATGCCTGGGCTTGAGCCGAACTATTTTAAATGGGAGCAACTGCAGTGTAAAGGGTTAAAGATGACAAATTAGCATTTAAACATGTAATAAAGTACGATTAAAACAAAGATTTAAAATTAAAACAATCAGTGTTTTAATCCACAATCCAGTGTTGCTTATTATGGAAGAATTTAAGTTCAAAATGTACAAGTTGTGTCTTGAATTTCTATATTTCTGTAAAGCTGCTTTGCAACAATGTCCATTGTTAAAAGTGCTACACAAATAAAATTGAATTAAAATACTACATAACCATAGAGGAGTGCTGATGAGTGTGTTCTGTGTATGTGTGTGTTGGGTCCTGCAGGGTGAGCTGTTGAGTCCGTGTCGCTGTAGTGGCTCGGTGCGCTGCACACATGAGCCGTGCCTGATAAAGTGGATCAGCGAGAGAGGCTCGTGGAGCTGTGAGCTGTGCTACTACAAGTACCAAGTCATCGCCATCAGCACCAAGAACCCGCTACAGGTGATATGCTACACACCAGAGACAGCTCATTTTATTTTTATATTCAGCTCATATCCAGCTCATATCCAGTTTATAACCAGCTCGTATCCAGTTTATAGCCAGCTCATCACCAGCTCATATCGAGTTCATAACTAGCTAATAACCAGTTCATATCCAGCTCATATCCAGTTTATAGCCAGCTCATCACCAGCTCATATCGAGTTCATATCCAGTTTATAACCAGTTCATATCCAGATCATATCCAGTTCATATCTAGCTCATATCCAGATCATAACCAGTTCATATCCAGATCATATCCAGTTCATATCTAGATCATATCCAGTTAATATCCAGATCATATCCAGTTCATATGTAGATCATATCCAGTTCATATTCAGTTCATATCCAGTTCATAACCAGTTCATATCTAGATCATATCACAGTTCATATCCAGCTCCTAGCCAAAGAAGAATCAAACTCTTTGTACAGACATAGTGTTTGTGATACAGTAATTAGAGGTTTGAGGCAGAGCTGTAGGCTATGTGTGTGTGTGTGTGTGTGTGTGTGTGTGTGTGTGTGTGTGTGTGTGTGTGTGTGTGTGTGTGCACACAGAGGAAGAAGAAAGCACAAATTGTGAACAACTGATTGACTATATTCAGAATTCAAAATTATTTGACACCATTTAAAGAGATTAAGCAACAGACATGATTGCGTATCAACCTCTTTAAATAAAATATAACTAAAGACAAGCTGAGATGAGACGAGCTTGTTAAAAGTACGCTATCATTCATTGATATATCTGCAGACACACACTTACCTCGCCGTCTTTTAGTAGCTGTTTGTAAAAGTCTGCTCGGGTTGTTATTTATAACCTCTGCATGTGTTTGTTTTTCCATGCGTGCAGTGGCAGGCGATCTCTCTGACAGTTATCGAGAAGGTGCAGATTGCAGCGGCGGTGCTCGGTTCGCTCTTCCTCATCGCCAGCATCTCGTGGCTCGTGTGGTCTTCACTCAGTCCCTCGGCTAAGTGGCAGCGCCAGGACCTGCTCTTCCAGATCTGCTACGCCATGTATGGCTTCATGGACCTGGTGTGCATCGGTAAGTCCAGGACTCACACCTGTTTTCCTTCACCACGGGGAAACTAAGTGAACAGACTTCATGTTATATCTAGAATGAAACGCAAACGTTTTTCCGCACCACCATAAAAGCTGCTTTGTGACACTGTCCATCGTTAAAAAGCACTATACAAATAAAGCTGAATTGAACTGAATTGAAGTATTTCCCTGGAAATAGCTTAGGGATGAGACAGCAGTTTTAGACTAGATTCGCACAAGTTAAGCCTCATAACTCAACTGTCAGCTGACATTACAGTCTTACTGGCTATTACGTATTTATTTTATTCTTATTGATTCTTATTGATGAATCAATAAGAATAAAATAAATACGTATAATACAATTCAATAAAAGTGGAATTAACAATACAGTTAGAAAAGTATATGGAGTCCAGAAATTGGTCCCTGATTGAGAGCCAGTGAGAAGAACTTCTTCCTCATTCTCTCCCAGTTAGACTTCAGGTAGCAGAAGCTTTTCTGAATGCAACAGAAAGAAGAGTCTAGTGTCTAGAAAGCTGAGGTACTTCACCGTCTCTTCATTTCTTGGTATTTTTTATTTTGCATACAAAAAAATGCATACAAGGAAAAGTCTCCGAACCTAAGGACTCAGGAAGCAGAACTCTGTTGGCTTTCAGTGTGAGACGTGTGTTTTACCCTCTGTTGGATAACCTTAAAGAATTTAGTGGTTGAAGATCAACAACTTCAAATTTTAGATACAAGCACTTCAGAGAGGATTGATATGGGCTTTTGAACGGGTTTGATATCACTGTTTACTGTAGAGAAGATTTGAACATTTGTGTGAAGAAAAAAAACTTACCAGTTTTGTATTTTTTGGAACTTAAATACTTATGAAAGACTACAAATTCTTAAAGCCGTGAGTGTTTACTTTCCTGTGAGCTTTATATTAAGCACCACTGTGGAGTAGGACATGACAAAGACATTCAATACTGAACATGGAAACAACAAAACAGGAGCAAATTGCATTTTTTGCCCAATATATATTTTTCCCCTTAAACTTGATTGCATCTTCCAGGAGCTTATGACTTTCTTTCAGAAATAAAATCATCCTGAGCAGGATGTAGGACCAAACTGCAAATTGGTGGTAACATTCTGTAATATTTACCCCAAACACAGTGTTAGTATAAAGTCTCGTCTCAGCTGTTTCTCAGTTAAAACCACCTTAATTAAGACGCGTTGGTCCAACTGTCCCCTGGAGAAGCACAGGGATGGCAACACCACTTATATACTCAAAGCTCATTTATGATACAACTGGGGGAAAAAAAGCAAGAGAAGACGACAAGGCCGTGGGCGTTATTGAGCAGTCTCATTCTTGGCTATGGATAATTGAGATATTTATACATAAAAGCTGCCAGATTCTCTCATCTCAGTATTTAAATGTGCAGACAGACTCGTCTAGACTGTGCAGAGCTTGAATTTTCCACTGCTTGGTCAGATCTTCTCTGTCTGCACATTAAAGTTTAAAGGAACACTAAAGCTAATTGATCTCTGACTTCTCTCAGAGCGGCAGAGAAGACGTCCAGCAGTATGTCACTTTCCATGAAAAGAAAAAGAAAAAAAATAGCAGAAATTGTACAGAATAAACAAACTGATAACAAATAACACATTTTTGACTCGAACAAAAGGATAAACTATTTGTTCTAAGGAAAAAAATATTTCTCTCAAAAATAATTGACACCGCTAAAGAATATTTATATAACTGTAAAAAAAAAAAAAAAAAATTTGCTCTAAAACCACCTCAGAATTTGGCCGTGATAACGTTAAGCAGACACAACCTGGGTGTAAATGAGAGCAAAGTCTTGCTATTCTCCGCTTCTCCGAGACTCTTCACTCCTAATTAAAAGGATAGAATGTTTATTAACGAAGTGTCAGATGATAATTGTGAATCTGCTTCGATGTGAGATCCGTGAGAAAAGCTCGACTCGCACACTTATAGAGCGAGAGATAAACAGGAAGCGAGGATAAGCCAGAGGAAAACACTTGATAGACTTAAGAAAGAGTGACAAACAGCTCAACCGGAGCATGGAGAAGATTTCCTCGAACATAATCGCTACAATAAAAGGCCGCCCCATAATTCTTGGGCCACTATAAAGAAACTGGCACGCGTTTGATGGCTTCCCCAGCACCATGCTCTTGTCTGACAGCAGTGTGAAATACGAGACTTTGACAGACTCACTGTTCTGTAACGTCGTGTCACAGATGGTCCATAAAAACAGATGAGAAATACGGCGAGGGCTTGAGAGGCCGAGGCAATAATACCCAGGCTTTGATGGAGGGGAAAGAGTCTCCCTCTATTATGATGACAGACACACCCGAATAGAGCAGGCAAAGCTTTTGGGTTGAGAGTGGAAGCTGTTACACACTCTTTTGGCAGATTAAAGAGAATAATATTTTTTTATTACTGCTGATGGGAGACAGGCAGTGAGACGCCAAACAGGGCACTGTCTGGATCGCTTCTGTGAATGATCTGTGTGGACATGTATGTGAGACGGGAGATTGATGTCCTGGTGCTTTAGGGGTCTTTTCTGGGACAATTCATAACAGAGAGAGAGGAGAAATGAGATTAACAAAGGCTGTATTTTACAGCAGTACTGAACTGTCTGCAGTCGGATTGTGTTGTGAGTAAACTAGTACATTATTCCTACATAAAGAGGGCATGAGAACGGCTGCATAAATGTGTGTCAAAATTATTTGTTCGAAATTGCACTGAACCACAAGACGTCTATTTTCTATTATCTCCAAATAGTTTATATAAATTAGCATCTTTTGTATGCACTGGTCCAGCAGCTGGATCCCTGGCAGGGAACCGACCCAGCCACTGAGGGGTTCATCCTCAGTGCCGCTCCCAAGCCAAGAGAAAATGGGACAGTTGTGTTAGGAACCTCACGTTAAATCAAAAAAAGCGTCTCGGATGAGCCTCTGTGGCGACCCTGTACAAACTGCACTGGAATACCTCCTGAGTCATCTTATTGGCAGATGATTGACATCCTGGTGAATCAGTATTGCACTCTACAAAAAAGAGACAAGTGGGGAAGCACAATTTGCTATATTACAAAATAATACACTGCCTAGCATTTACATTTAGTGTTTATGTGAGCTTTCAGGGAGGTATTGTGTTGGAGCAGGTACTGTAGCTCCAAGATCCTCACTGTACTGAGATTCTCAGTGTGTTATCATGTTGGGTTCTCTGGTTTCCATAAACATGCCAGTCGGTGGATTGTTTACGCTAAATTTCCCATAGACGTGAATGTGAATGTGTGTGCATGATACGCTGCACAAGACTGGCATCCCATTTTGGGTATATTCCTGGCTCACATCCAGCGTTCTCTGGATAAACTCCAGATCCACAGAAACCCAAACTAGGCCAAAGTGACAATTATTGAATAGCATTAGAACAGACCTCAAGATGGAAATTGACATTGGAATCCACTCCCAGGAAACCCCAATGCAAAGACATCAAGGGAGTGTTAAAAGTGATGAGTCATGATTATAAAAAAAGAGGGAAAAGCACAACTATGCTGTATTATTTAGTGGCTCAGGTACTGTACGTCAGCTAGCATTTACATTTACATGAGATCAAACGAGACGAGACAGTAGAAATAAAATAAAGGTGTGGGATTTCAAAGGCATGGGTAGGAAGCGTGGGATGATTCCCTGAATCTCAGCCACATTGCCTGCGGTGCCAAAAAATGACAGACGATTGGGGTTGAGCTGTTAGAGTAGAGAAAATACCAACACCCGCTTGTGTGAAATGCTGTTTAATCCAATATCACTCTGTCAAAGAGTTAAAAAAGCTATACGATAATAACCGTGGAAGCCATAATGAAGGTTCTCAGGAGAACCGGCTCTTTATTTGGAAAGGTAAAGAAAGCATGGCGCTCTGTATAACAGGACCTGCTGAGACAGCACACCTCTAAATATGGATCCCATTTAATATTATCAACCTGATTGTACCCCAGGCATATCATTTTAATTTGGTTCACCACAAGCGAGAAATAATTTATGGTTATCATAGGGGGGAGAGAAGCAAGTGATAGACAGAAAAGAAAGTCGTGAAGCTGCCAGACTCTGGAAATGACTCGCTAATCAAAATTCAAGCATCGCCTCCAGAGCTTCCTTCAGTCGGCTTCATTTTCCATTTTCCCAGCTCTAGTGGACAAAGTGTGTTTGTTAAATCAATACACAGCTCAAATTCTCCACCGGTAATGAGAAAGACTACAGTCCAGTGTGCAGAGAGAAGAAAAGAGAGAGAGAGAGAGAGAGAGAGAGAGAGAGAGAGAGAGAGAGAGAGAGAGAGAGAGAGAGAGAGAGAGAGAGAGTGAGATTACCTGATAGATAGGAAGTTCTTTCTGTGCTGTTTATTTAGAAGGATGGAGTGTGATAGAGAGAGAAGGAGATTAACTGATAGATAACTGATGATTTAGATGTTTCCTGATAGCTTTGATTTCTGACCCAGTTTGAAAGAATTAAAAGAACAAAAAAATGATATTTTATTAGTCTTTTATTGTACTGGAGATACAAGGCTAATGATGCTAAGAAGCGTCTCATCATTGGTTTAGCATAAATCATCACACGTTGAAATGATGTATATAAACTATTAGTATATAAACTATAAAATGTCTATAAACATTTGCACCTGAAAAGTTTCATAAAAAAACTTTATATTCGTCCAATTCCATATTCATCTATGATGTCTGTTGTTTGCTTTCATACCAAGCTATGAGCTGAAATAGGAAGTGTTTGAGGCTGCAAGATTCCCAGTCGCTACTGTTTTTGGCTCTGTGTCATCCCTGTGTTCAATTTCCTAAATGTCAGAAACCATATTAACAAAGTGAGGCGAGTGTGTGATGAGTTCATTGTAAAGTCTGTCCTATATTTAACTGGAAGCTAAAATCTTGTTCGCTGCGTGTTAGCATCATTAGCTTCTTAGCTTCAGTACAAAGCGTAACAAGCATATTTTGGACACAATTTTTTTAATGATAGAAATTTGTGGTTCTATTTTTCCAAGACAAAATTAATTTATATCTTATATAAGTAGGAGTAATAAAGTCTAGGTTGATTTTTCTTTTCAATATTTTTAGACAATTTATGCTTCCGACTAAATAAATGCAGAGAAACAAGTAATGGCTAGACAGTGACTAATACCTGGCTTGAAGTGTGAATTAAAAATAAATAAATAAATAAATAAATAAACAAACAAATAAATAAATAAATAGCCAGAATATTGTTGTACAAATTTATTAGTAAGCTAATACATTAAAATACTGAGGAATTATTACAGCTAAAGGGCCACTAGCTAAAATAGTTTGAAAACACCTGGTTATATATATAGAATAACATGAACACGGATACTTACTGTATAGACATGTTCTATTCAGGATTTCATCATATCCTGCCAATAAACCTTTCACTACATCTATACAGAACTAGAGCTGAGAAGGATGTGGTGCTTCTGTGGAGTTTACATTAGCTAGTGCAGTTAGTTTGCTTTGCTAATCTGTCAGTAAACTAGCATAAACCTTAGCACCTAACATGTAAATCAGACTTAAATACATTTTAAACAAATTGTGTTGTGTATAAACTGTATAATGGACCACAAGCTATCAGTTTCTCCAGTTTACAGGATCTTATTAGAACTGCGGGGAAAAAGCAGTGGCAGCTTTCACAAATGTGTGTTACAAATTTTATATTTTAATTTACTTTTAATGCCCTTTCTTTAACTTCCCAACTACCTAATGTACTGTTTTGAAAGATGAACATTGTTCTAACGAAATGAAGTCCAAACGAAAGCTTTGTGGTGTTTGTGTGTGATTTTGCTGACCTGGATCAGTCAGGCTGTGTGTGATGTGTGTGCAGTGCATGCTAGCGTTCCTCTCGCTCTCCCCCTCTCTCTCTGCTACTTTATATATCACTTTGTCATTTTCTCATAAGAATAATCTGGTGAGGCCTGTGTGTACCGACTGCTTTCTAATTTATTGCAAAACAAAGTTTTCAACACTGACTTTCGCTTCACGCTATTGCTGAGTAGCTGCATTTGATCTGCATTCGTCTCTTGTGGGTGTGTGGACAGGGCTAGTGATGTCATATGTGGGTGTGGCCTCCAGTCCAGCGTTGTCTTACGATCAAAAACGGTAGCAAATTATACACAGCTCCTGGATATATTATTAGTTTCTGTTGACTATGATTACAGATTAATGATTAGACCTTTATAAATACGACACTATTTTGATTTGTAGAGGCGCTTCTTGTTACCACTTTTGCTTAGCACCACAGACTCTGAAAGGCATCTGTACTGAATTTGAGTTTGACCTGGGGAGAATAAAGCTGTACCTTCTCTGTTACAATCGAAACGCTTTGTTTCTGTCAACCGTTATTGAGCAATTCGTGTTGCTGGTTTGATTCTCCAGAAAGGGCAAATATAATGAAAAATCTTTGACTATGTGAAAACTCTCCCCTTTCTAACTGAATGTCTCTGGTCTTGAAGCTTGACTCTGGACCAATGAGCTACCTTCAGGAAATTACATAAACGTGTGTCGCTGGGTAAGAAGCAACAGGTGATGTGCTACAGGAACTAATTTCTATGTTTAGAAACTGCCGACAGTTATGTTTATTATCCGTTCCAGTACATTTAAGCAATGTTTAAAAAGTATTATTGCTGCTGAATCTCTGTACAGGTGACAGAAAGTACTGACTAACACTGTCTTTCAGCTCTGATCGTGCACGAGGGACCGTCTGTGTTTCGCATCTTCCACCGCTGGCAGGCTGTGAATCAGCAATGGAAGGTGCTCAATTACGACAAGGTGAAGGACTCAGAGGACCCTCAGAAGGGCAGCAGCACCCTCCGCTCCCTCACACTGCCCCTGAGTATTCGGGGAGGGGTGGCCCCACCCACTTCGCCTTCTCCCTCTAGCTCTGCCCTCACTTCAGCTGCCACGGTCACCATCACCCCCGGCACGACCGTGCCAGCGGTCACCGATGCTCCAGAGGACTCCTCTGAGGCGGAGCGTCACTGTGCATACAGCCTGCTGCAGCTCCTCAGCCTCAACCTCCGAAACCAGGAGCCCAGAAATGCCATGACGCAGCCCAGAAATGACAACCGTGAGCTGGTCATGAGAGTCACCACCGTCTGAGACTGTGAGTGAAGACAACCTGGAGATATACGACAGCTTGCGAAGGGAAGAGTGAGAGTTGGATCCAGAGGAAAGAGACGTTTGCTAGCAAATGTGCTCAAGGTCCTTCTGGTACACTTTAGCATTCATGAAAGTAATACATTTTTGAGAGTAAAACAGAAAGGTTTGTTTAAATATTTTAGGAGGTGTCTAGTACACCTTCAAGGCCTTGTGATGCGGTCTGTTCCGGTGTTACAACAGCGCTAAAGGTCAAGTTCAGAGTGAAGTGTTTTTTCTTTGTCTTTTTTAAACAAGAGGCTCATTAGGGCTGATGTTAATACATGGCCACACAAAGTGGTGTTTTTTCAAGCACAAGCTCCAACAATGCAATGCAGTGATAATATGTAACACACACTAAAAACATTCACAAGGTCAAAGTTGTCTGCTATGAGACATCACTAGGTAAAATATATATATATATACACACACACACGCACACACACCTAAATGAAATATTGTGGGCAAAAAGAGGTCCAATTTTTCTTTAATCCTAAACGTGTGTTTTATATCCAGTTTTCTTTGCACTACAAGATTAATGTAGCTAACGGGTACAGAAGGTCTATTTCAATGATAATACAGTTGTACTCTAACACTATGCTGGCTCATACAGCCTTTACAGGAGAATACATAGATGTGTGCTTGAATTTACAGAAAGGTTTATGAGTAAGGTGGACTGATTATTTGTTAACTATATTAGTCTTGTAGTTCCTGTATAAAAGTCATTTTGAAGCAACAGAGTCAGTCGCAGATCAGTGACTCTATTAAGGGTGAGTGGAAAATAGCCAAAAAAAGTTTTTCTGCCCAACTACATTTTTAAGTTTACATGTAAAACAAACTGGCTGCATGAAGAACGGTCAGTAACGCTGTTAATGGACTCTTTATTCAACGAGAGACCGGTTTCCATGGAGACGACCTGCAGCCACATTGAACTAACATGGCCTGAGTCTCCTGTTTGGACTCATTTTGTTTACATTTGTTAAAATGTCAGAAAAGAAAATACATTGCTACATTAAAAAATGAAGAATGAGTGCAATATAAAAAGATGGATTTGTCATTTCTCTCGGGAGGGAGGGAGATGGAGAGAGAGAGCAGGACGGAGGAAGGAAGGAAATGATTGACGAAGAGTGGGAAAAGCGATGACATCATCGTTTCTGCCGTAGATCAATCTGGTGCACACGCTCTCATGCACTCTCACTGATTGGCCATCCAGGACACACATTCACGCAGGACGATGCGTCTGTCTCCGACTCAGTGACACGCACAAATTTACACCATGAGACCTGCTTTTATTATAAGAAAAATTACGTTTTATAAACATTTACATTTAGAACATGGCTCCATGGTGAGTTGTGTATATCTGATGAGTGTTCTCTTTGATCCGGCGTATTTCTGAAATTCTTTCTTTGCCTTGATTTAATCATGAAAACACACACTGTAGGTTGGGGTTTGGAGTTTCTGGTCCTTTCAGAAGTCTAGGTCATCCCAATATAAACCTAACCTTAATCGCCCAAAAACAAAATGGTAAGAATACCTCAAAATAATTAAACTGGAAAGTAAAATGATGCTACGATTCATTTAATTGTGATTGTAACTAACACACACAGAGCGAGTGCATGTCCTGGGTTTGCTGACTGACAGACGTTCAGGGTCAGAATGGGCGGAGCTAATTCCTTCTCGCTCAGGTGACATCCTCACAAGCCCCTTCTTCAATTCTTTAACAATATGACAGTGTTGCTACATAAACAAAGCCACCGCCTACAAATCCAGGCCTTTAGGAGCATGAAGCACCATCTTATGAAGAAATCTACTGTGATGCAGTACTGAATCGTCGGTGATGAAACGCTGTGATGCGAATGACACAGGAGTGGTCATGGTTTTGAATTTACTTTGCTGAAATCAGACCAGGAAATCCCACATATATGCTAAAACAATCACCAGAAAAAACAAACAAAGAGGAGACAAATACTACAGATATGAGGATGTTCGCTCCAGGTTAATAGTGTCTTAGTCTGTGTGTCCACAGAGTGAATATCGGATCAGACGCAGAGTGCAGGTGTGTGTTTACTCCAGCTCCACCAGCAGATCTCCTTCACCAACCGTCTCCCCAGCTTTACAGTGTACACTCTTAACCTGAGGGGAGAGAAACACACACACATTTGTGCTTCTTGGCCAATTAAACCCCTTCGACCTTAAACAGCCTCAAGATTACAATCGCAAAAACAATAAAATTCAATTTTTTCAAATGTATACTTTTTTGTACCATGTGTCCTGTCTGATCTATACGTAATCAGACAGCATTAAGTATGTGTGTGAATGACCACTGTATCTGTCATTCCTAGTAAAGGAGGCGTGGCCTCTGTCGGAGTCAGTTGCAGTGAACAAGGCGTGGCCTCTGTGGCGGTCTTGGTGAAGGAGATGTGGCCTCTGAGTATGTCTGTCTAAGTAAATTAGGCGTGGCCTCTGAGTGTGTCTGTCTAAGTAAAGGAGGCGTGGCCTCTGAGTATGTCTGTCTAAGTGAGGGAGGTGTGGCCTCCGAGTGTGTCTGTCTAAGTAAAGGAGGCGTGGCCTCTGAGTGTGTCTGTCTAAGTAAATTAGGCGTGGCCTCTGAGTGTGTCTGTCTAAGTAAAGGAGGCGTGGCCTCTGAGTATGTCTGTCTAAGTGAGGGAGGTGTGGCCTCCGAGTGTGTCTGTCTAAGTAAAGGAGGCGTGGCCTCTGAGTGTGTCTAAGTGAAGGAGGCGTGGCCTCCGAGTGTGTCGGTCTAAGTGAAGGAGGCGTGGCCTCCGAGTGTGTCGGTCTAAGTGAAGGAGGCGTGGCCTCTGAGTGTGTCTAAGTGAAGGAGGCGTGGCCTCCGAGTGTGTCTGTCTAAGTGAAGGAGGCGTGGCCTCTGAGTGTGTCGGTCTGAGTTTGTGTGTGTGTGTGTGTGTGTGTGTGTGTAAGAATCATTAGTGAGAATGTAAGGTTGATTGTGGTTGATTTTAGCATACATAATGCATACCCAGTCTGTCTGATTGTGTGTATCGATTTGGGCTGTTAATGTGTGTGTGTGTGTGTGTGTTGGTTCTGTTAGTCCTCTGCATGTGTCAGTTTCAGTGAAAGTGTGGCCTTAGTGTGTGTCAGTCTAAGTGACGTAGGTGTGACCTCAGGGTGTGAAGGAGGCATGGCCTTTGTCTTTGTCAGTCTCAGTGAAGAAGGTGCGGCGTTTGTCTTTTTCAGTCTCAGGGAAGGAGGCGTGGCCTGTGTCTGAGTCAGTCTCTGAAGGGGGCGTGGCCTCTGTGTATTTCGGGTCCAAAACAGGAGGAACATTTCACTGAGACTCTGTCCTTTTAAACACAGTTCATGCATCAGATAACACATTACATACTGACACGCATCACACAATTGGAGAGATATAACTTCACACAACAGCAGATGGAGGAGCGCAGATGGAGCATTCCTTTGTCTTTCCGTCTCTGTAAGGTAGTTCAGTGTGGCTCAGAAGAAGAGGATGTTCTAAATGTCATGCTGATTAATCGAGCAGACCGGTACTCAGGTGGATCATGTATCATGATCTGGGTGCTGGAGGGTGTGAGTAAGTGTGTGAGTGACTAACTGGGAGTGTGTGTGTGTGTGTGTGTGTGTGTGTGTGTGTGTGTGTGTGTGTGTGTGTGTGTGTGTGTGTGTGTGTGTGTGTTAGTGAAAGAGTGTATGTGCGTGCTCACCTTGGCAGTTTTGGCAGCGGTCATGCTGTTCTGCATCTTCATCGCTTCAATCACACAGATCTCCTGACCCTCTGCGACCTGCAAACACACACACATACACACACACAGAAATCAGCCTGACAGTTTACATAGCAAGATTTTTAGTAGCCATCAATCTAGCTACTACTCAGTGTAATGCAGGTAACAATGAGGTGTAATGCAGTACAGATTTTATCCCATATCCTAATCGAGTACATCTGCACTTTTCCTAATAATTTGTGCATAATACTCAGTAGGAGGAGCTTGTGGATGCTTCAAGCTTCTATGTATCTTTTAATCTGTACTTTTTAATCACTTCAAGCAGAAAACCAAACATAATTTAGAGAGAATATTTTTTATTTTCATTATTATATGTGATCAGATTGTTATCAGAGGTTACTGAAGGAGGGTGTGATGTACAGTGGAGTAAAAATGTAGTTAGTTAACTAGGCAATGTCCTAAACTGTATAACTACCTTTATAATCAGTGCTGAAGTACATGAAGTAACACATTGTTGTGTTCTGTTCACACACACACACACACACACATCAAGGGGTCTAAGAATTGTTGGTCGATAAACTCTCCATCTTTGTCTGAGGGAAAGAAAGCATTAATAACTTTCTCCTCAGCTCCATCAAATAAATGTCAGTGTTAAATTAGACTTTCTTCAGATGAGCAAGATGGTGTGTGTGTGTATATGTGTGTGTGTGTGTGTGTGTGTGTGTGTGTGTGTGTGTTTATCATGTATCTGTATTTTAAATGTAGACTGTGCTGTATTTACAGTATCTATACATCACCATTCTTGTGTAAGAGGAAGCCTTTGAGTGAGCACTTAGAAGCTGTGTGTGTGTATGTGTGTGTGTGTGTGTGTGTGGCTGCAGCTACATGAGGGCAATTTTACTGTAAGAGGGTAGAGCCAGGCTATAATGTATTAAGTGGAGCCAAGAAGTCTGAATCCAGCATATAGATGACATAGTTCCTTTGAGCATTCAATCCAATCTGACAGCCCTCACACACACACACACACACACACACACACACACACACACACACACACACACACACACACACACACAGACTGGGTATGCATTATGTATGCTAATATCAAACACACACACACACACAGACACACACACACGTCTTCATGTTAAAGCTTACATTCTCATGATGTAATTATTTACACACACACACACACACAAACACACACACACACAAATAAATAATTCTATGGATCATTTCTTCTCCAATTCCTGGTTCTCATCATAAACAGATGGCAGCAGTGTATTGTGATAGTTTCTGGTCATTTCAGTCGACTCTCCCGCCGGCTGCATCTCAGCTCCATATTTTAGTCTATTTCAGTTTTTCACCTGCTGTTATTTTGGTGGCCAGTCACACTGTGGCAGTGTTTCATCATGCCTGTCTGACATGTCACACACACATTTAACCCTGTGCAGCTTACTCACAATGCTGCAGTGTCAGCGTGTGTGTCTGTCAAACTGTCCGGCTGACTGCACTTTGGATAAAATACACTAAGGAGCTGTTATTAATGGATGTGTAATAGAATTCTGTCCTGTTCAAAAGCTCCGTGCACCATGACTTCTCAGAGTCCTGAGGTTTTTCTGCAGAAATTTGAGCTGCTGTGGATATTTGAACTGATAAATGGAGAAAAAAAAGAAATAACGATCAATAGCACCACCTTGTGGACAAGCTTCAGCCTGTTAATATGATTGGTCTGACCTATCATGCTGTATCACACACTCGGTGTATCAGTGTAAACCTATCATGCTGCATCACACACTCGGTGTATCAGTGTAAACCTATCATGCTGTATCACACACTGAGTGTATCAGTGTAAACCTATCATGCTGTATCACACACTCAGTGTAAACCTATCATGCTGTATCACACACTCAGTGTAAACCTATCATGCTGTATCACACACTGAGTGTATCGGTGTAAACCTATCATGCTGTATCACACACTGAGTGTATCAGTGTAAACCTATCATGCTGTATCACACACACTGAGTGTATCAGTGTAAACCTATCATGCTGTATCACACACTCGGTGTATCAGTGTAAACCTATCATGCTGTATCACACACTCGGTGTATCGGTGTAAACCTATCATGCTGTATCACACACTGAGTGTATCAGTGTAAACCTATCATGCTGTATCACACACTCGGTGTATCGGTGTAAACCTATCATGCTGTATCACACACTCGGTGTATCAGTGTAAACCTATCATGCTGTATCACACACTCGGTGTATCAGTGTAAACCTATCATGCTGTATCACACACACTGAGTGTATCAGTGTAAACCTATCATGCTGTATCACACACTCGGTGTATCAGTGTAAACCTATCATGCTGTATCACACACACTGAGTGTATCAGTGTAAACCTATCATGCTGTATCACACACTCGGTGTAAACCTATCATGCTGTATCACACACTCGGTGTATCAGTGTAAACCTCTCTCTTTACCGTGTCTCCGGCTTTGACAGAAACAGCAACTACGGTTCCGGGCATCGGAGATCTCAGGATGCTGCTGGAGTCTTCTGGAACCTTCTCAGGCATGTGCTTACTGAGGGATGCTGCCAGCTTACTCAACACACGCACCTTAAACTGAACACACAGAAAGTGCACATTAAACACACCCACACAAAAACACACACACACTTGCTTTAGACATGAGTATCTGGACAAAATATTTCCAGAAATCTGTTAAATAATGGGCATAAATATAGAAATTGCAAATTTTTAGAATCAACATGTCAAAAAAAAAACATGGAAATAAAATAAACAAAATAACTACAAAAATTGTAAATTAATGAATAATTTGGAAAGTCGGCATCTTTCTCTCGCTCACACACACACACACAAACACACACAATGAAGACATCCTCAGTGACTTAAATCTGCAGGACATCTGACACGAATTATAGAGCATGTCTCCTGCGGTCTCCAGTGTCCTGCTGCAGTGCTTTTTTGTGCCTCTAGAAGGCGCTCTCTTCATTCACTCTACACACAGCTCAGCATCTGCACACACCATCACAGTCAGGTGAGGCTCTGATTCAATTAGACTGACAACAGCTCAGTTCTCCACACTCAGATGAACGCTCTCTCACTCTCTCCCTCACACTCTCCCCCCTCCCTCTATCGCTCTCTCTCTCTCTCTCTCTCTCTCTCTCACACCCTTACTCCCACTCTCTCTCTTAGTCCCACTCTCTCCCTCTCTCCCTCACTCCCCCCATCCCTCTCTCTTTATCGCTCTCTCTCACTCTCCCCCACCCTCTCTCTCTCTATCTCTCTCTCCCTTACTCCCCCCTCCCTCTATCGCACTCTCCCTCTCTCTCTCACCCCCCCTCCTTCCACAAAGACACACACAGAAAACTCAAAATAGTATTTAATGCAGAGCTATTAACTATGATAGGCAGAGAGAGAGAGAGAGAGAGAGAGAGAGAGAGAGAGAGAGAGAGAGAGAGAGAGAGAGAGAGAGAGCAAGGTGAGTTAGAGTTATGACATTATAAAGACTGGCACCGAAGTAAATACTAATATATCCAAATATACACATTATACTAATTTATATGTACAATATGATACTTCGCCATGTTCATTGTTTCAGGATTTCAGTACTTAATGTCCACTTTTTTTAGTTAAAGAATTATTTAACTGTTTACATGTTTTTATTCATTCAAATATAAAACCCATCAGAAGCCTGTTTCTGTAAGATTGAGAATGGAAATATTCACTTCTTTTACTGCTACAGTGGCCTCAAATATAGGAGCAGCTCAGGTTACAGTATGTAAGTTACGCTCCTATAGAAGCAGGTTAGCATTGTGATGGGTGTCTAATTTACATATTCATAGGGTTTAAGTTTTTGGGTGAGGTCAAGGGTGCAAGTCTTCTGTGGCTTTTTATATTTTTTTGGTTGTCATAAAGACAGACAGACGGACGGACGGACGGACGGACAAATAGAATTTTTTTATACTAATTTTTGGTTAAGCCAAATTTCCATCGGTTACTCATAAGTGAAGAGTTTGATGATGAGCAAACAGATGATGTCAGGAAAACAGCGGTGACAGAAGTAATAGAGAGACAAATACACACTCTCTGAGTCATCACTCGCGCTTAAAAATCTGTTCTCAGCACCTGTTACCTCATCACAGCTAAAACATTAGGATCTTTTTTTAGAATTGTCCAAAGTTTCCAATCAGGTGAATGGAAATGTCCTTAAACAGAGAACACAAGCTCTTTATCTGCAGGCTTTTATTACACTTTGCTGACCCTGTGTGTGTGTGTGTGTGTGTGTGTGTGTGTGTGTGTGTGTGTGTGTGTGTGTGTGAGTAAATGTGTGTATGTGTGAGAGAGAGAGAGAGAGAGAGTGTGTGTGTGTGTGTGTGTGTGTGTGTGTGTGTGTGTGAAAGTGTGTGTATGTGTGAAAGTGTGTGTGTGTGTGTGTGTGTGTGTGTGTGTGTGTGTGTGTGAGAGAGAGAGAGAGTGTATATGTGTGAATGTGTGTGTGTGAGTGAGTGTATGTGTGAAAGTGTGTGTGTGTGTGTGTGTGTGTGTGTGTGTGTGTGTGTGTGTGTGTGTGTGTGTGTGTGAGAGAGAGAGTGTGTGTGTGTGAGAGAGAGTGTATATGTGTGAATGTGTGTGTGTGAGTGAGTGTATGTGTGAGTGAGTGTATGTGTGAAAGTGTGTGTGTGTGTGTGTGTGTGTGTGTGTGTGTGTGTGTGTGTGTGTGTGTGTGTGTGTGTGTGTGAGAGAGAGAGTGTGTGTGTGTGAGAGAGAGTGTATATGTGTGAATGTGTGTGTGTGTGTGTGTGAGAGAGTGTATATGTGTGAGTGTGTGTGTGTGTGTGTGAGAGAGAGAGAGAGAGAGAGAGAGAGAGTATATGTGTGAATGTGTGTGTGTGTGTGTGTGAGTGAGTGTTTGTGTGTGTGAAAGTGTGTGTATGTGTGAGAGTGTCAGAGTGTGTGTGTGTGTGTGAGAGAGAGAGATAGAGAGAGTGTATATGTGTGAATGTGTGTGTGTGTGTGTGAGAGAGAGAGAGAGAGAGAGAGAGAGAGAGAGAGAGAGAGAGAGTATATGTGTGACTGTGTGTGTGTGTGAGTGAGTGTTTGTGTGTGTGAAAGTGTGTGTATGTGTGAGAGTGTCAGAGTGTGTGTGTGTGTGTGTGTGTGTGTGTGTGTGTGTGTGTGTGTATAGAGAGGCTCCACTCCCAGGCTCCACTAACAATGATGTCATCCTCTAATGAGACTAAATTTAGCTGAGTTTGACACTTTCTCGTTAATCACAGCTCGTGGAGAAACATCCGGAGGGGTCGTGTGGGGAGGGAAGTGCCCTATTCTCCACAAAGTTAAGCGAGGAAGTCTTGTATCGTCCTGTATGACAGGTCACGCCAGGTCATAAAGTTAGACCTGTACATGACCGCTGGGTCACGGTTCCTGCACTACAGCAGCAGTTCATCATCACTATTAGTGAATCAGTTTGAGATCCGGATCACATGTCCCACATCTGCTGTGGAGGCAAAAACACTGCTGCATACCAGAAGATGGTTCATGTCTTACATTCAGAAATATTACCACATGCTACACTCTGACTAACAATGGAGTTAATCGTTGAAAGAAGTAATGAAGAAACCACGACGGTGTCAGAAATAATCACAATAGCATGATCTCTGTGTCCCGTGTGATTACACCACAGCACCTTGGTTTAGTTACAGTTCCACACAGAACTGACCTGATCTTTCTCAGAATTGATACAGTATTCAACTCATTTTGCCAAAAACATCCTTACTGGCCCCTAAAAACACAAAGGAAGTATCATTTTGTCCTTTTTCTAGCACTGGCCTACTTTTACAACCGTTTCCATTCTTGTAGGGGTCACACGGGCACCTGAGTGGGAGTGGAAGTCCCATGTGTGACAAGGGGAAACCTTAAAAACTGTTAAATTGTCAGCAGACAGAAGGCAACAAGCGCGGCCTGAGTGACCTCAGACCGCACAGAATGACCGGAAGCCGCTCCTGTGGTAGCATTTAGCACGCTAGAGCTTTGACTAGAGTCGCTTACGACTAGCGGCGTCTTTAAAGAGTGTCCCACATGCTGAGCGCACACATGCGCAGCACCTCTAGGTTCTTCCTGCACGGTGCAGTGTTTTTAACGCTGTTTGTTTGTTTAGGCTTCAGGCCGCTTAAACGCGATGCCGGTTATTGTTTGTGTCAGATCGGAGCGGGGCATCACGGGTGGCATGGGGGATTTGTGGAAGTGTTGT
Source organism: Tachysurus fulvidraco (assembly GCF_022655615.1). Taxonomy (NCBI): domain Eukaryota; kingdom Metazoa; phylum Chordata; class Actinopteri; order Siluriformes; family Bagridae; genus Tachysurus; species Tachysurus fulvidraco. Next base: position 12,005,944 of record NC_062535.1, on the reverse strand, counting down.
GGACACCTGGACTAGCTGAGTAGATGTGTGTACTGTGTACAGGGTGTTGAGTGTATGACAGTTATGTGTGTGTGTATGAGGACAGGATACACACCCCAGTGAGACACACAATACACATCCTACAACAGAGACCTGGTCCTGAACGCTCTCCAATGTGCTTGTACTGCTGATACCTTCCATAAATGTCAGAAGCATCAACTTACAGTCAGATTACATGGATAAATAACAACAGTCTGCTAATACAAGTCCTTTCATATGAGCTGTTACTATAGAAACCATTGTGACATTGTTAATACCTATATCTACAAAGCACAGGTCTTCAATTAAATATCCGATCATAACTAAGGTTAACGCTCAAATAAAGATGCTGTTATAAGACATACTGAACATTCCAGTCTGTCTTGAATTCTTAAATCTGATTGGTCAGCAGCTCAATTATAATAACACCGGTATAATCCCATCGTGGATGACTTTTGTCTAACGTCATGTCCTATCATGTTTTATTCCTTACTTAGCGATAATTTAGTCATGTTTCTGAGGGTTGTAATGGACTGCTGGTTCTACAAGGACCAGACCTGGGAATCTGTGACCTACATAGTAGTGTTTATTTTAATAATCTCACCATAAAGATATTAATCAGCGGAACTTACCGACGTGCCGAGATACTGCAGTGTGATCTCGCCTGCAGCGCTACGCGACAGACACTGAAAGAAACAGACAGTTGGAAATCTCACACACAGTCACACACCATTAAGGATATGACAAGCATGTATACATTTATAATGGAAGCGTGTGTGTGTGTGCGTGTGCGTGTGTGTGTGTGTGTGTTTACCTGCAGAACTCTGTGGGTGTTGTTAATGGTGAGGGGAAGAAGTGTAGAGGCCAGATTCCACTCTCCAGACACATCCACTTTCTCTCCATCAATCTCAACCTACACACGCACGCACGCACGCACACACACACACACACACACACACACACACACACACACACACACACACACACACACACACACACACACACACACACACACACACACACACACACACACACACACACACACACACACACGCGCGAGAGAGAGACAGGGAGCAATAGGGGTTCAGCATGTGGTACTAGAATGAAATTCAGTATCAGCATCAACAGTAAAGTAAGTGTGTGTGTGTGTGTGTGTGTGTGTGTGTGTGTGTGTGTGTGTGTGTGTGTGTGTGTGTGTGTGTGTGTGTGTGTGTGTATTAACAGTTTTAGCATTCAGATGTATTTGAGCCTGATGAGAACAAACAGCAGCAGTAAAGCGACACTGTGTTAATGTCACTTAAACCACAAAGCACTGAAGAGGAACCTTTTTAACTTTCTTGAGCAAATCACGAGGATTTACATCATAATTCAGTCAAAATAAAAACTGTACCCACAGTAAATAAACTAGACTGTAACAGGTCAGAAAATTCAAAGACAACATGTTCCACCATTAAGCTTCAGCTGACCTGTGCTCACTGTGGCCTCAGATTCCTGCACACATGTGAGAGACCTGATCATGTCGTCAGTGGCTAGAACAGATCGGTCTTAAAATGTGGGCATTTATTTGCATTTTGAGATCATGTTCTGCTCACCGCAGTTAATTGATTAATTGAGTTACCATAGTCTTGTCTCTGAACTCGCTCATTACCAGAGTATTTCATCCCACAGAACTGCTGCTCGCTCCCTGGTTTATTAATGTAACATTTTGTGTAGCTGCAGTACATAATCATTTGATTAAAATACATTTATTCTGACAGACCGTGTGTGTGTGTGTGTGTGTGTGTGTGTGTGTGTGTGTGTGTGTGTGTATGTGTGTGCTACAAAAGAATGAATGAATGATGGACATCTGGAGCACGAGCACATTCTCCCCAGTCCACCTGATGCCTTTAAGAAGAAAAAAATAAAAACCACAAGCTCTGGTTTAAACCCAATCCCGTCCCATCTGCACCTTCTCACACACACAAAGCAAACTTGAAAACAGTAACAGAAGAGGAGGAGGGCTCACTTTCAACCCAGAACCACTTGTCTAAACAAGAGTACAGATCTTTCCCTGTCAGTGGCCATCTAAACCCCTCAAGACCCCCGAGCCTTCGGAGGCAGGGGGTCCGAGTTTGAAGTGGCGTCCTGCGGCGAACATTACAGCTCCACTGAACGTTACACGTCTCAGGAGGACAGAGGTGAGGTGGGATCGGGTCTCCTCAGACTCGCCGTATTCGTTCCGCTCGATTACGATGTTCAGCATTGTGTGATTGAGCACGACTGATTTATTGTTGGCTTCGACGGTAACGGACTATGATACCGATGAGCAGAGCTACGAGAATGTGATGAAGTAAAAAAATTCCAACAAACAAACAATTTGTGCTCCTAAATCAATTGTAAAATAAATTAAATAAAAGAAAAATTCTTTAAGCTCTCATCATATATACTTTACTCGTAAGTATGTATAATTGACAAGGCAAGGAACTGGCCCCAGATCAGACCTCTCTCACTCCACTTTGATGGACGTGAGCACAGGAGCGTCGACCCACAGCTGGGAGAAATGATAGGCCTCAGCGGAAATGACATTTCGATGGGTCAACTGTGAAGAGCTGATCTAGGATCAGAGTCTGCCTTTAAACCCTGCTTAATCTGATTACACGGACGAAGGGGCAATGATCCCAGATCGGCACAGGTCCTGTGAGCACCCTGATCCTTATGGACCCCTGAAGGCATCCCAGAGAGAACGTCCACAGGTGTACAAACACACAGTGACTGAGTGACAGGCCGAGCTCCGCTTTCTTATTCCTTCTTCAGCTGATCGAACAGAACAGAACAGAACAGACTAAGGGTTCAAAACAAGAAACTACAAATTAGGAAAAAAATAAAGAAACAAAGCGTGAGGCTGCGACTGGATCCAATAGGTGATTAATGGACTGGGGAGAGGGTGTCATTTTGTTGCCATGACAACAACTTGATCAACTACATACGTTTTAAGAGGACACGTAAATGCTGTTGTAAAATTCCTGTGGTGGTGTGAAGCAGCTTTTCCCTCCATGAAGAGGATCGCCTCCGTATGCAATATCAGTCTACACTAACATTATCTCGCTTAAAAACATCATGTTATATTCTTTCTGATTATAACTGGTAATAAGAGCAGTTCTTTCACCAGCTTCTGACACTGGAGACTCCTTCCCTAAAGTGTTTACAACATATCCATAGGGAAAGCGTCACCATAGCAACACTTAGTTCATGTTAATCACCTGACTGTGATGGGGATGTACAGATTTCCCAGTGTAAGTTGTTACTGTAGTAACAATAATGTATTGTGTGTGTGCGTATGTGTTAGTGTTTGTGTGTGTGTGCATGCGTGCGTGTGTGTGTGTGTGTGTGTGTGTGTGTGTGTGAAATAGTGTTTGTGTGTTAGTGTTTGAGTGTGTGTGTGTTAGTGTTTGTGAGTGTGTCTGTATGTGTGTGCATGTGTGTATGTTAGTGTGTGTGTGTGCGTGTTAGTGTGTGTGGGTGTGTGTGTGTTAGTGTGTTTGTGTATGTGTGTGTGAGAGTGCGTTAGTGTGTATGTGTGCGTGTTAGTGTTTGAGTGTGTATTTGTGCGTGTGTGTGCACGTGTTAGTGTTTGTGTGTGTGTGTGTGTGTGTGTGTGTGTGTGTGTGTGTGTGTGTGTGTGTGTGTGTGTGTGTGTGAGAGTGCGTTGGTGTGTATGTGTGCGTGTTAGTGTTTGAGTGTGTATTTGTGCGTGTGTGTGCACGTGTTTGTGTGTGTGGGTGTGTGTGTGCGAGAGTGCGTTAGTGTGTATGTGTGGGTGTTAGTGTTTGAGTGTGTATTTGTGCGTGTGTGTGCACGTGTTTGTGTGTGTGGGTGTGTGTGTGCGAGAGTGCGTTAGTGTGTATGTGTGGGTGTTAGTGTTTGAGTGTGTATTTGTGTGTGCACTTGTTAGTGTTTGTGTGTGAGAGTGCGTTAGTGTGTATGTGTGCGTGCTAGTGTTTGAGTGTGTGCGTGTGTTAGTGTTTGAGTGTTTGCGTGTGTGTGAGAGTGCATTAGTGTGTATGTGTGCGTGTTAGTGTTTGAGTGTGTGCGTGTGTTAGTGTTTGAGTGTTTGCGTGTGTGTGAGAGTGCTTTAGTGTGTATGTGTGCGTTAGTGTTTGAGTGTGTGTTTGTGTGTGTGTGTGTGAGAGTGCGTTAGTGTGTATGTGTGCGTGTTAGTGTTTAAGTGTGTGTTTGTGCGTGTGTGTGTACGTGTTAATGTTGTGTGTGTGTGTGTGTGTGAGAGTGCGTTAGTGTGTATGTGTGCGTGTTAGTGTTTAAGTGTGTGTTTGTGCGTGTGTGTGTACGTGTTAATGTTGTGTGTGTGTGTGAGAGTGCGTTAGTGTGTGTGTGCGCGTGTAAGTGTTTGAGTGTGTGTGTGCGCGTGTTACTACAGAAACGAGAACGATTCAGAACAACATTAATATAAACCTGTGACGTACAGAGCAGCCGATAATAAAGCTTCATCACCACCACAGTGTAGTGCTATAACAGATAAATAAACAGCTCCTAGTTTAGAGCATGACTACATGTAACCCACTTATGACACTCACTGTGTAGCTGGATCCAGAGCGAGTCACACACAACATGTGAGCTTCTTTGTCCAGCTCCACACACAGCTCCCAGCTCTTCCTCTCCTGAGTGGTGTTAGAGACTCTGCCAAACACACACACACACACACACACACACACACACCCCATCATAAACACACTAACACTTCTGACACAAACACTAGCACAGAGATAAACATCATTATAAACTGGTACTGCTGTTTGTAAGAGCTAACAGAAAACAGTGTACTGCGTGACAAATACATATCGAAGTCTCACTAGAAGATTTTGTTGCTTTATGATGTCAATTTTACTTACATAAAATGAAGATAAAATATACATAAATTAACATAAGGTATAGTTAAAAATATTGGCACCCTTTATCGTCTCTTCTGAATTAAAAAAAAACAACTCAACATCCTTAAAAAGTCTCTCCAAACATCCAAGCTTCATGTTGTACATGTTGTCTTCTCACTGGGGAACATTACATTACATTATTAATGTAACTGTTTTGTGCATTGTTAAAGTAAAACTAAACACCGGATCATTTGTTTACACTCAAAATAATCAGCATTTAAGCTCATGTCTTATCGTTTAAATGAAGGGTGCCAATAATTTTGGAGAAAGCTCAGAACTGAGACATAAGATGCAGGAAAAACTTTCACTTGATTAACTGAATTACAAAAGGAGCAGCATACAAAAAACAAAACAGTGTCTGTCCCCTGCCTAATCCTTCCTCCCTGACTTCCTGCTTACAGAACAGCAACCTTACTGATGCTGGGCACATGTAGAGCCACAAAACACACACACACACACACACACACACACACACACACACACACACACACACACACACACACACACACACACACACACACACACACACACACACACACACACACACACACACACACACACACTCCCTGCAGACACAGAGGACAAGGTTTGATTGACAGCTCCTCTGTTACAAGATCTAAAGTAAATCAATTAGTGGCACAGTTTTTTTCCACTATGGTGGGCTGCAGTCACTACAAAGAGAGCCACTCTACAGCCTCTCTCTCTCACACACACACACACACACACACACACACACACACACACACACATGAATAACTTTAGAAAGCAATCAAAAAAGTGGAGGCAGTGGAGAGATGTTTTGACAGATGGCTTGGTGAAGTGCGTGTTTTTTTTGGTCAGTGCTACAGATCTCAAAGAAAATAATGAAACTATTAGTAGAGTTAGGCTCTTGAAAAATCGTTCATTTCCTTCTGTTGTCATTGTTCACATTTTTATCCTTATTAAAGGGATCAGGAGTCCGTCCGTCCCCCGTCCGTCCCCCAACACACACACACACACACACACACACACACACACACACACACCAATGATGTTTAGAGTCATGGACCATGCATGAAAATCACAACTAAGATGATGTGTAGAAAGCTTATGCTCGATTAAATAATAGATCCTATCACATCAGGCTTTGTTGATTGCCTGATTCTGATTGGTCAGAAGCATTGATCACAAACATATCAGCTTGTACAGAGGAAGTGATACGATACAAAGTCTGTGATTATTGATATTGGCAAAGTTTCCGTATTTCAGTAGTTTACGCTTTTCTGTATAATAATATTATTATTATTAAGTGTTTTGTGAAGATCTTGTACTCGGCTTTGTTAAGGAGGAGTCTCCAGAGTCAGTGCGACTTTTCTCCACAATGACAGGCTGCGTTACTGTTTTATTGTATTCAAGAGAAATGTAATAAATGAGGTTGGTGAGGGAATGACTGTTTATAGCTGCTATAAGTAAGTAAACCATCAGTAGCAGATGTTACGCAACATTAACTGATGGTTAACTGATTAAAAGATGGTTATTCTTAAACAATCGGCTGCAGGATGGGAATATCTTCTTTATTAACTGACTTCCTGTCACTAACCTCTGCTGTCCCAGAAACCTTTGTGAGCGGAGCTGTGAGGCTACATAGAGAGCAGAAGCTGCAGCCAGGAGCTCACGCCTCTCACTGGCCGTCAAAGGGTGGCCTTTGAAACCCTCGGGGTAAACCTCAGGCAGGAAGTTGGTGCTGATTTCGCCTGATATGAAACGTGGGTGAACAATAATTTCCCTCAGAAGAGGAATGTTATGGGTCACACCTGAGAGAGACAGAGAGAGAGAGAGAGAGAGAGAGAGAGAGAGAGAGAGAGAGAGAGAGAGAGAGAGAGAGAGAGAGAGAGAGAAAGAGAGAGAGAGAGAGAGGGATTTAAAAGTAAAAGATCTCTTTATTGTGTTATAGAGTGACTGATACATGTTGTGACACAGTAAAGATTCTTGTGTCCGTGTGTGTGTGTACGACTGTGTCCATGTCCCATGTCCGTGTGTGTGTGTGTGACTGTGTCCATGTCCCATGTCCGTGTGTGTGTGTGTGTGTGTCTGTGTCCATGTCCGTGTGTGTGTCCATTTGTGTGTGTGTGTGTGTGTGTATGTCTGTGTCCATGTCCCATGTCCGTGTGTGTGTGTGACTGTGTCCATGTCCCATGTCCGTGTGTGTGTGTGTCTGTGTCCATGTCCGTGTGTGTGTCCATTTGTGTGTGTGTGTGTGTGTGTGTGTGTGTATGTCTGTGTCCATGTGTGTGTGTGTGTGTGTGTGTATGTCTGTGTCCATGTGTGTGTGTGTTCATGTCCGTGTGTGTGTGTGTCTGTGTCCATGTGTGTGTGTCTGTGTCCATGTGTGTGTGTGTCCAAGTGTATGTGTGTCCATGTCCGTGTGTGTGTGTGTGTCTGTCTCCGTGTGTGTGTGTGTGTCTGTCTGTGTCCGTGTGTGTCTGTCTGTGTCCATGTCCGTGTGTATGTCTGTGTCCGCGTGTGTGTGTCCGTGTGTCTGTGTCTGTGTCCGTGTTCACGTGTGTCACCTCTGATGACGTAGTTATCGAGCGCATCCTCCATTTTCTTCAGTGCCTCGGCTCTGGTGGCTCCATAAGTGACCAACTACATGCACACATCAACAGTTTAACCTCAAATCCACAGCGTCGGAATTCATCAAACTCACTACAGACTGAATAAACCTTCTTACTTTGGAGATCATGGGGTCGTAGTAGATGCTGATGTCACTGCCTTCTTGAATGCCACTGTCCACACGCACCTTGAGAGGAAAAGCGGGGGGGGTGGGGGGGGGGCAGATTAAGTTTAACATATATAACACAAAGATATACATCTAAGTGGCGAAGAAAAACCAGCATCATTTACCCCTGTTATAATTTAAGATCCAATAAAAGATCCTGAGATTTCTTAAGTATATTTAATATTATCTCCTATTATAACATGTTACTTTTACTCATTTTATTGACTAAAATTTTAATGACTGAAATTTTTTAAATAAAAAGCTATTGATCATCTTCACATATTTTCCCTCCATAAAACTGCCAGGATCTATGAATATGTATGAATATGCAAATTAGACATTTACTATTTGCTTCAATTTATTTATTGCTGTTCCCAATAATGACAGTTTAATAATGTAGCTTGGGTTTGTTACAGATTGTCACGAGAAACATTTCAGTTACAGCGATTTGTATCGTCATGTTTTCATGGATTTATTTATCAAAAATATAGAAAAAAAAATTTATTTAATTAATCACACTTATTAAGTAGGTGTGGTTTATGCTTTACATGTGCCGTGCTTTCATCCTTGGATCATTTGCATATCAGATGTAAATGATTTAAAAGCTTTGATCTTCTCTGTGACACGTAAAAATTATTCATAAACAAATTCAGCGTATGTTTTTTTTTCCTCCCACATTTTCTCAGGGCCAGTTCCCAGCCACCAGCCAGCACTCTCTACCATACAACAGCTACATGTGCTTGCCACCACATGTTTCCTAAATTTAGCTACTGCTTCATCGCAGAGAAGCACAGCAGTGAATCAGCTCTATGCTGCATACACGAGCTCACAGACACCTGCGATTGGTTAGTGTCGTTATGATTGACAGGAGAGAGAGCTTCCCTCTGTCCCTCCCAGACAGCATGGCTAATATCTTCCAATTATAGGAACTTTCCTGTTAGGCCACTTGGGAGTATATTTTTTTTTATTGTGAAACTATTCGTGTCTTTGAGTGGATTTTGAATTTGAAACAGAGGAAATAAGAGCTGCTGCATAAAGCTAACAGCTAGATGATAATCTTTGTGATAATTACAGACTGCCACAATGTCAATAACGAAGGCAGTTTGTGGTTGCGGTGTGCAAATGTGGCCTCGAAAACAGAAACATGCCTCCTGAAAGAATACCATGATGCAACGTAGGCCAGCGTTACGCAACCCAAATGTAACACAATCAGCACTCTCTGAGACAGCGACTGAATTTATCTGTGACGGAACAGACCCACGTCCCGATCAAAGACTTTTACAACATCCTGAGGAAGTCCAGTTTTATACAATATGGTTATATTAAATGCATATTTTGGCCTTTATTGTCGAGAACAACAAACAGATGAGAAGGACAATAGCGTATTCTAAAGCTGTGCTATTTTAGGCCTTGCAGCACCACAATGCAACGCTAGTAAACCGTGTGTGTGTGTGTGTGTTGTGCGTACTGAAATTATAAGATAGAAGATGAGTGTTAATCTCCTCGCCTACATTTGCTTTCTTCACACTAACCAGAGTTAAATATTCTGCTGTACCTGCGACAAGATGCGGAGGCGTCAGTCACATGGGTGCACAATAAATACCTTCAAACTCAGAAATATTAATAGGGCACTTTTGTAGTTAATGAGTATAAACACAGATGAAACACACACACACACACACACACACACACACACACAGGATGGCCTGAGCTCTGGTATCAATTACATGTTTACTTTTGAGGCAGGAAAGCTGTAAAGAGGCAAACCCCCCACAGTCTGGGCTTCAAAGCACATCTGAACCATGAGCATCCTGACCAAACACACCAGCCCAAACACACACACACACACAAAGCTAAAAGCCTGAAAAGACACAAGTGCTCTTGAAGATGATGAGGGTTTTTTCTTTTACTCCAGTTTATTATCCAGTTGATCTTTTGCAGTTTCCAAAAATTTCACTCGACCTTCACTCTTCCACCAAAAGATTGATACGTGACATACGTGTTATTATAATATTATAGGAAAAATACAAAGCTATATTTAGAAAACAATTTAAATGAAGTAGAAGCTAAGTGCATGTCTGCAACCTGTGTACTTAATAATATGGCCGAGGTCAGTACAGTTGTACAGTAAAGGTATAGTAGCTACTAGCAGTGTTCTGTATATGTTCTGTATATTTCATCATGGATGACTGCTCATCAGTTAAAGCTCAATCCTAGCAAAACTGAACTGCTGTTCATCCCAGGTGATTCATCCCCAGGTCATGATCTTGCTATATCCTTGCACAACGATCTGATCTCCCCTTCAGCCACAGCTCGCAACCTTGTTGTAACCATGGACAATCAACTGTCCTTTTCCTCTCATGTTGCTAATGTGATTCGCTCATGTCGGTTTCTTCTCTACAACATTAGAAGGATTCGGCCATTTTTGTCCACACAGACTGCTCAGGTACTTGTTCAGTCTCTTGTCATTTCTAGACTGGATTACTGCAACGCACTGCTGGCAGGTCTACCTATGTACGCAATCCGTCCTCTGCAAATGATCCAAAAGGCAGCTGCCCGGCTTGTTTTCAACCTGCCAAAGTTCTCGCATACCACCCCGCTGCTGCGATCCCTCCACTGGCTTCCGGTAGCTGCACGCATCTGATTCAAAACACTGATGCTGGCCTACAAAGCCAAAAATGGACCAGCTCCCTCTTACCTGAAAGCCCTAATCATTCGTCGCACTGCACCCCGCAACCTCCGATCTACCAGCACTGTTCGACTGGTTTCACCATCTCTTAGGGTAAGAGGCACGTATACTACAAGACTCTTCTCTGTACTGGCACCAAGGTGGTGGAATGAACTTCCCCTAGAGGTCCGGACAGCTGGTTATTTTCAAGCAGCGATTGAAGACCAACTTATTCAGGAAACACTTCAACTAGCACTTCTTTCCTTATCTTTTGCATTAAAAAAAAAAAAAAAAACTTTGACACTTTTTCATTGTAACTTTGAACAAATGTTTTAAACTCATGGTATCTTAAGTATGTAACCTAGTGAACCAGCATTAATGTATTCAATGTTAGAGATTTCAGCACTTATGTACGTCGCTCTGGATAAGGGCATCTGCCAAATGCCGTAAATGTAAATGTAAATGTAAATGTCGCTAATAAACGGAATACTCACACCGGCGAGGTTCACTGGCTCCTGGTACTGAGAGAGTCGACCAATGGAGGGAAGGCCGAATGATTTGTAGGGATCCTGAAAAAGAAAACAGAATCCTGTATCTGTCATTATCATTGAAGGAGGCGTGGCCGATGTATCTGTCATTATCATTGGCGTGGCCGATGTATCTGTCATTATCATTGAAGGAGGCATGGCCGATGTGTCTGTCATTATCATTGAAGGAGGCGTGGCCGATGTATCTGTCATTATCATTGAAGGAGGCGTGGCCGATGTGTCTGTCATTATCATTGAAGGAGGCGTGGCCGATGTATCTGTCATTATCATTGAAGGAGGCGTGGCCGATGTGTCTGTCATTATCATTGAAGGAGGCGTGGCCGATGTATCTGTCATTATCATTGAAGGAGGCATGGCCGATGTGTCTGTCATTATCATTGAAGGAGGCGTGGCCGATGTCTGTCATTATCACTGAAGGAGGCGTGGCCGATGTATTTGTCATTTCCATTAAAGTGGGTGTGGCCAATATATTCGACAGTAAATTAGTAGGAGGCATGGCCAATGTATCTGTCACTGCCAGACACTTCGTATCTGTCAGTTCCAGGGATGGAGGTGCGGTATGTTTATTTACCTCAGCGTAGACTCTGCTCTCGATGGCCCAGCCATTAATAGGGATGTCGTCTTGTTTGTGCTTGAGCTCATAACCTTTAGCAACTCGGATCATCTGCTGCACCAGGTCTAACCCTGTGATGCACTCGGTAATAGGGTGTTCCACCTGATACAGAACACACACACACACACACCTATCAAAACTATTCTAAAGTCTCTCACTAATGATTCAAATTAAACCCAGTTTATAGGAGTTCTTTGAGTGTGTGTACGTGTTTTAGTTTAATGTCTCATCACAGAAACACACCTGGAGGCGTGTGTTCATCTCTAGAAAATAGAAGTTCTTTTTGGAGTCGACCAAGAACTCGACAGTGCCTGCTGAGGAGTATTTTACAGCTTTAGCCAGAGACACAGCCTGTTCTCCCATCGCACGCCGAGTGCCCGAGTCTAAAAATGTGCTGCATGTGCACAAACACACACACACACACACACAGAATAAACATATATATATATATATATATATTAGGATTTGTCATGGTGTCTAAAGTGATACAATATGTGCAAACAATCAGTATTACACAATGCAGCTGGCTCCTCCCCTACTACTATCAATATTAGTACTGGGGAGTGTCTAGTAAAATAAGTGTCGAGCCAAACGACGCTCTCTCTCTCACACACACACCTGGGTGCCTCCTCCACCACTTTCTGGTTGCGTCTCTGGATGGAGCACTCTCTCTCGTTCAGCCACAGGGCATTTCCATGCTTATCTGCCAAGACCTGCTCATGCACACACACACACACAACATTAAAAACCTGATAAGAAAGAGTTTGATTAAATACAAAGTGAGTTGAGTACGTTGAGTGAGAGAGTTGAGTGAGAGAGTTGAGTGAGAGAGTTGAGTGAGAGAGTGAGTGAGAGAGCAAAAATCAACACATTTCCTCTAACACATAATGTACACATGTTGCTTTATCACTTTGTAAATGAACAGCAGGGACTTTAGGAAGGCATCTGAATGATAGCAAACATGAATGACAGGAACAGATGTCCAAAATGGCTGCCACTATAACATACAGTGCTCAGCTACACTGTGTAATTTTATGCCTGTTTATGGATGAGGCTAAATCAGAACGTGGACTAAAATACACTAGCTCATTTGGGTGGCATTAACAAAAGACCTCAATGTGGTTTGAGGCAGAAAACATATATAGACCCATTACTTGTTAGTCTCATGGCTCTACTACAACCCTAAATAAGGAAACAAGCAGTAATTCAGTCTCAGCTGATCAACTGAAGGGAAACATTTGAGAAACTAAACAGACTTCAGTAGAACAAGGGGGAGGAGATCCAGAAATAGCTTTGCTCTCATCACAAGATCACCTGGATCTCGATGTGTCTAGGGTTATCGATGTACTTCTCAATAAGGAGTCGATCGTCCCCGAAACTGGACGCGGCTTCTTGTGAGGAAAAACGAAACCCTTCCCTAAAGGAGACAAAACACAATGCAAAGTTTTGACGATGCTCTGACGTTTCTATTGATCTGAAGCAATAATAAATGACATCATAATAAATAAGGAGTGGTATTTTGACTGAGCAGACACGGAGTCTGTACTGGTTGGGTTTCCTCACACCTCTTCTGATTGGTCAGGCGGAGTGGTGATGGAAGGGTCGACGCTGTGGCCGTATCAAAGCTTCCTCTTATCAGTTAGGGATCTCTTTACTCTCACCTCACTCTCACCTTTTGTCACACTTTCTTGGCTTGAGATAAAATCCAATTACAAATCAAACAAAAGCTGACTTCACCTCAGAGATAAGGAACGCTAATTAGAGGTGTCCTCGTTTGCTAAGCGTTTTATCAGCGACTGTCTCCAGAGTCAGCAGAATATAAGAGGAAGGTGTCATGGTTTTTCTAACAACAGGTCTGAAAGGAGCCGACTGTATAAACGTAATTATTCCCTTTTATGGAAGATCAAACATGACAGAGATCTTTACAGGATGTTCATACACTGTGGGATACAGTTAACCTATGAGCCACTGGTTCATGTTCACACACAAAAGTTTTTTTATGTTACAGAGGTCCCATTTTTATTCATATAAGAACAAAATCTATTTTTTCTTCTAATAATAAAAAACGTATCACTTTTAACCCTTTTAACTGAGTAACCCAGACGTTTTTTTTTTTGTTTGTTTGTTTTTGCGATACATTTTAATTTAACGCTAAATTTAAAATCAGAGTACTCGGAGAGGAATCAGAAATAATATATAAATAAATGACTAAATATAAATAGTTAGCTAATATAAAGCTGTTTCTTATATAGATAATTAAAGGAAAATTGTAAATACAATTACAATAAAACAAACTGCAATCAATCAATAAAACGATCACTTTATTTACACAATATTTAAAATCACAATTATTTATTCTATTTTCATGCGGCTTTTAATCTTAAATTAATTTCACAGCATTTAATCATTTTAAAATTAGTTTAAAAATTAAAAGCCTATATTCCCTAAAAGCTTGAAGTTTTTAGATCTAAATTGATTAATTTTTTAGGGACTTTCCATTTCCCGTTTGGTCATGAATTAGGCATAAATATTTAACACATTTTAAGTGAATTTCTAAACTTTCAGCAAAAAAAACCCCAACATGAAAACTTGACACTGTTAAGACTTTTCATCACCTTTGTGTCGCCTCTTTATTCGTATCAGCTTTCCATTCTCAGCAGTTGTATAAAAACTTTTACAAAAGCGTATACTGATCCCTTACCTGGTCTCCTCATCGTTCCAGGCGATCCTCATGCCTTTACCTCCACCACCTGCAGACGCTTTGATCATAACTGGATAACCTGAAAGAGACCAAATTAATAACATTTATATATTAAAGAAAAAACAAAACAAAAAAACAGGCTGCTTTACAAATAAATAAATAAATAAATAAATAAATAGATAGATAAACAAATAAATAAATAAATAAATAAAATGTAACAAATAAATCAAATGTAAATGTAATCAAATAAATGTAAATGTAATCAAATAAATTCATTTTTAAAAAAATCTAATAAATAAATAAATAGAAATGTAACAAATAAATTCATACCAAATTGTGCTAAAGAAAGATGTCCCAGAAGGACGGTTTTTGGCGACATGGTAAGCTGTGTTACAGTTTGAGTTACAAACCCAGCACACATTTTGGGGCTGAGACTCCTTCACTATCGTAGATGCTCTGATATTTACTGTCATATTTGATCTTTGCAGGAATGACTCGTGTGCTGTGAGCTGCTCTGATAGGAAAAGCAAAAACAGCACTAAGAAGCATCAAGTGAAATTCCAAGAGAACACAAAATCGACTGCTGTCATGAGCAGCAGGTTCCTGGATCCGGTTTCAGGTTCCGTCAACCAGTGTGGAAAAGCAAAGAGAAAAATTTAACAACAACAATTTTGTTCTTCTGTTTTCGACTGCTCCTGTTACGGGATGTCACGGCGGATCACTTTCCTCCATCTCGATCTGTCCTCTGCATCTTCTGCTGTCACACCAACCACCTGTATGTCTTCTCTCACCACATCCATAAACGTCCTGTTTGGACTTCCTCTTCTTCTCTTGCCCGGTGTCTCCATACTCCATACATTTCTCTTCCAATAAACCCTGTATCCCTCCTCTGTACAAGGCCAAACTATCTCAATCTCAACTCTCACTCGCTTTTTCTCCAAAGCATCTTCGGCTCTGCTTCCTGTCTTTGAATCGGCACCGCGGTCTCCATGCCATACAAACATAGCTGATCTCACCATGATCTTATAGACTTTCCCTTTTTCTTCACTTCTCTATCACACTCTCCATTACTTTGGACAGATGAACCCAAGTATTTAAATTCATCCACCATTCTCACATCGTAACACTTCTATAATGCCTCGATGGTACGAACCGGACAGCTGTTAACTCCTCACGGCATACAGTATACAAATAGCTACTTCTTGACACTGTAGCCGTGGTTCTATAGTCTACATATTTATATTTATTTCTTGGATGTATTTTTTTTTCTTATTGCATAGTCCGTACCTGCCCCCTGCTTCGTTGTTGTTTTATGTTTATGTCTGTATGTATGTAGCACCGTTGACCTGTGAGACACGACATCTTGTCCATGTAGCAGAATCACAATAAGGCTAACTTGACAATAAGGCTAACTTGACAATAAGGCTAACTTGACAATAAGGCTAACTTGACAATAAAGCTAACTTGACAATAAGGCTAACTTGACAATAAGGCTAACTTGACAATAAGGCTAACTTGACAATAAGGCTAACTTGACAATAAGGCTAACTTGACAATAAGGCTAACTTGACAATAAGGCTAACTTGACAATAAAGCTAACTTGACAATAAGGCTAACTTGACAATAAGGCTAACTTGACAATAAGGCTAACTTGACAATAAGGCTAACTTGACAATAAAGCTAACTTGACAATAAGGCTAACTTGACAATAAGGCTAACTTGACAATAAAGCTAAGTTGACAATAAAGCTAAGTCGAACTTCTCTTTGCAGAGCAATCCTCTTTATTTATGAAATAACTTCATTCCAAAAAGAGGCAGAATCAACCAACACCAACCAGCCAAAGCCACAAAGCCACAGGATAGACATCTGTCACATTTATTTACACAACAAAGCTAGATTTATGGATCAGACACGCTTCAGTGGGCATCTCTCCACATGAAAGATCTGTGCAAGGCTCGTCTGAGAGGTCAACAGATTGCGAGTGATAAACGTTGTGTCGTGTGAGCAGTACAGCTCACTGAGCACTAAGGAAGGACTGGATGTGTTTTAAGAAAGAATTTTTTATTTTTTTTTGGATACAGAATCCAGATATTTATCAACAGGTCTCCTTGTTCTCATAGTGATATTAGCAAACCTGAGGGAGGGGTTGAGACTAGAGGGATTACGACTGATAAATGACAACGACATTTTAGATGAACTGCTCCTTTGACAAGTATCAGATGATTACAAAGCGGAGATTATGAGTCTTATTTCTTTTCATGTAAATAAAAAAGGAGTGAAGTGAATCGACCCCTGACACAAAGTCATCTGGAGTCATGTTGGAGATGAACCTGGCTTTTCTAATACAAATGTTTTAGTTATCCATAAGGGCTTAACTGTTACATACCAATTTCTTGTGCAATCTTCACCGCCTCGTCTGCATTCTACAAAAAAAAAAATAATAATAATAATTTCATCATAGAAGAAAAGGATTTATATTAAAATGAGCGTCTGAGGAATTGTATTAATTATTTTCATGTCCGCTAAATTCAGAAAAATCAATCCTGTATACTTATGGAGGGAATTTAATGAAAAAAATTTGTAAAAAAGAAATAAAATAAAAATAAGTTGAAAAATAAAGTAAAAAAAACAGTGTCAGTAATCTAAGAAAAGGTTTCAACATAATTAATAACAGCCAAATTAAAGTGAATGGATCCTTCGGGTGAATATTTAATACGGATTCTAGAATTTGAGACATTTTGGAACACGTCTATGTGCTCTGTACTGTTCGTACATATCCGTATCCAGGACAGGGATTTTCCGAAAAACAGACAGGTAAAAAGTGCACTTTTATAAATATCTATAAATACATAAAAGTGTCAAACTCTCATGAAATGATTGTTGTGATTGTTGGGCATCGTCAATAGGATCGTGTTACGATTCTGCCATGTGTCCAGCTTTAATAAGCAGTTTCCATTAGACTAATTAAGTGATGCAGTTTCTCATCACAACCAACAGAGGGCATGTTCTGGGCATTTGCACTCATCTTCTGCACTCATCTTCCTTCAGCTGAACAACTTAGTTGCAACATTTTATTGTGTTTTTTTTTTTATAATTTTCTTGCCTTGGAAAAATATCCTGTGATGTTATTTGTCATTTCTTGAAAGTTTCATCATCTCTCTCTCTCTCCCTCCCTCTTTCCCTCCCTCTTTCCCTCCCTCTTTCTCTCCCTCCTTCCCTCCCTCTCTCCCTCTCTCCCTCTCTCCTCCATTTATTCTCCTTCCACAAACAGTATGTAATCAGAGTGAGGTGAGAAACCCCACAGCGTGGATACGGCCTAAGCTAAACGAGTCGTGTTTTAGCGTGTGTGTGAGGGTTCGATAGCGATCTGGCTGATGGCACGCTGGTCGTTACTGCTGTCTCTCATATGGTAATGGACGCTCCGACCTGCTGTCTTTGTCTGCCGTGCTGAGCACCGCAGCTCCCCTTTATGGAGCCAATAAGGCCAGGAAGTGTCAAAACGGCCACTACACGAGGTCGTTAAAGCACGTTTAGAACAGAGAGGGGGGATGGACGCAGAGGCCGAGACGCAGAGCTGCAGAGGAACACGTCGCTTTGGGAGTTTTACAGGATTGAATTGTGCAATGTCTTCACCTGCATCATCTCATTAAATGTGGAATAGTTTTTGTCATGCACAGTCACTCATGTCATCTGCAGACATCGAACATTGCTTTAGATGGTTTACTTTGATCAACATGTTCCATACACTTTTTAAACACTAATTTGTCTTTGGCAATAATTCTATTGATAAACTCTATTCAAAAAAACTTTTTAATGCTATAAAATAGAGCAAATTCGGTGTATCTCTAAATTTAACGAGCTGAATGCATTAAGCGTACTAGATAACATGAATAGACCCCCCCCACACACACACACACACACACACACACCACATGGGCGATTCAGTTTTGGTTAGAAATCACCATGGCGACTGAGACGTTAATATTAAAGTTCATTCAAGCTACAGACAGCTGTGAGACATTTACAGCACATCTGGCTAAAAGCAGAATATGTCCCGAGCTTCAAACCTGCCCCACCGTGAGTCACACCAGCTGCCAAAGTTAATTTCTCATCCACACATTGGTTAAGTCTCACAGCAACAAGTCAAAAATACAGTGAACTTATTTTGCCAGAATCTTCAGGTCTTTTCATTCATGCACTTTTTAAGATGCAACTGGTGAAGAAATCTTGTCCTGGCAACCTTGCAAACTAGTGAATTAGCCATGTTTCATTTTCTTAAAGATGCGTTTTTTTGTTGAATTTGAGTGTTTGAATTGAATAAACACAGACACAGATTATTTTCCAAACGAATCACTGAGAGTGTGTGTGTGTGTGTGTGTGTATGTTGCCTTGTATTTCTATATTTGATCACTTGCTTTCCATTCAAATTCAGATTGTGTATGTGAAATAAAAGTTCATGTGAATGTGTATTGTATATCTACTGGAAGAGGAAATACTGGAGCGTGGCTGGGGTAAGGCTGACAATAGAAAGGTTTTGGGAATGAATTCTACTGGATGATATTAAACGTTTCCGAAAGGTTCTGTAAGTTTATCGATCGCTAAACAGCAGTGTGTTCTACCCACATTTCATGCTTGAGAATGACTTTTGGATTGGATTCTTTACATTTATGGCATTTGGCAGATGAATGTAGATGTGTCAGCCTAGTGGTTATGGTGTTGAACTACAGATTAGAAGGTCATGGGTTTGAATCCCAGGGCCATCGAGCTGAGCAAGGCCTTTAACCATCAATTGCTGAGATGTATAAATGAGATAAATGTAAGTCTGGATAAATAGCGGACTGGATTCAGCTTGACTTGAAGTATACGAACCTTTACGACTCCGTCGTAGCCCGGAATGGTGTTGACTTTGGCCGCCTTGGCGATGAGTTTGCTCTCGATCTTGTCCCCCATGGCCTGGATGGCGTGTGTGTCAGGGCCGATGAAGGCGACTCCATCAGCTGCCTGTTTAAAGAAATAAAATGCCTGGTTAACTAAAACAAAAGCTTCCTTCAAATCTTCATAAACAAAATGTAATGTAAGCATTTGGAAAAGCTCATTCAACTTCAAACTAAAGTGTTGGTGGAAAAATAAAGGATGCAGCAGGTACCCCACTGCTTCATCATTACAAACTAAATCCTCCTCACTAATGCACCCTGACGCTTTGGACTTTGTAGTGTGGCTCAGCGTAGCCTGGAGCGATGCCCGAGGACGCGAGCTGCCCGAAAACCCCTGCCCTCACGCGGCACGGGAAGATGGGATCCACTTTTTAGGCTTTGTCCCGTTCGAGAATCGGGAGATTATTGCTTCCTGGCTAATATACTACAGATAGAAAGGCCTGGGGCGCTCATCAGCACAGAGAGGAGTCTGTAATTAGGAGACAGATCTGACCCCATGACTCCTGCAAAACAATGCAATTAGTGTCATGAGAAAAAAGAAGAGGAAAAGTAGATGGAAGAAAAAGAAGAAAAATCCAGCTGTTGACTAAATCCTCCTGCTAAATATTTAGCTACTCTTACAGCTGAAGTAACAGAATCTGTATCCAGAATCACAACATCTAAGAGTTTGGAATCTGGATTTTTCACACAAAACATCATTAAACCATCATTAACGACAGCAATTCATGAAAAATATCGATCCAAACTGACAGTTAAACCTGATTTATCACACAATAAAAACAACATCTAACATCTTCCCAACTATAATAAACTACAATCATTAACATTACAGTCAATTTGTGTCCACTACTGAGAGGAAAAAAATAATTGGGTCGTGAACGTTTCGATTTTCTTTATAAGTAAATATTAAAATTAAAATTAAAATTCATTATGAACCAATCCAACATGTAAACCTACAAAACCTACAAAAACCTAATAAATATATAAGAAAAAATCAAAAAGGAAATATCTTAACCTATTAAATGTCTACCTGTCAAACAATTTGTAAAATAAAAAATTAATTTAGAAACAAAAAACGAAAGCTCGTTTTCTCAAATTAAGCTTTTGATGTTTTATTACTCACTCATTTTCTACCGCTTATCAGAACTACTCGGGTCACGGGAAGCCTGTGCCCATCTCAGGCGTCATCGGGCATCGAGGCAGGATACACCCTGGGCGGAGTGCCAACCCATCGCAGGGCACACACACACTCTCATTCACTCACACACACTACGGACAATTTTCCAGGGATGCCAATCAACCTACCATGCATGTCTTTGGACCGGGGGAGGAAACCAGAGTACCCGAAGGAAACCCCGAGGCACGGCGAGAACATGTAAACTCCACACACACAAGGCGGAGGTGGGAATCGAACCCCCGATCCTGTCGGTGTGATGCGAACGTGCTAACCACTAAACCACCGTGTCCCATTTATCCCACCGTGACCACGTTTATTAAGAAAATTTAAAAAAAAATAAATAAATAAAAAAGGTTTTTTAAAGGAACTGCTTAAAACATTACTATTCAATAAATAACAGATCATTTAAATATTTAAATTTGAAATATTTTTTAACTTTAGCACTTCATTAATAATAAAAATGCGAAATATTTGGAAAGTATTTTTCCCATTATGAAAAGATCGAACCCTTTAAATAAGATGAGAACAATTCTAAATTATAATAAACAATTATTCTTTTTAAGCTTTTAAATTAAATTCAATTCAATTTAATTAGACGTTACTTTGACCGTTCCGCTGTAACGCGTAGTCTACGGAGAAAGGAAAGAACACAGTGAGTGAGTGTGAAGCGCAGCGTGGCTCAGTCTCTGCTCATTACTGGGCTGATCTGAGAAGCTTCAGTTGAGTTGCGAACACATTGTTGACTAAAAGTTCTCTGTAGGACTCGACTAATCAAATCTAATAAAGCATCTCTGTCTATTCAGCTGTCACTCACACACTCCCTCCCTCCTTCACACCTCCAAGTGTGTGTGTGTGTGTGTGTGTGTGTGTGTGTGTGTGTGTGTGTGTGTGTGTGTGTGTGTGTTTCACTTTACTCAGATGTCTAATCAATAGTAAGTGCAAATCTTAAAACAAACCCAAATCACTAGGAATCATTTGTTTTTTTTCTTCTCTATTCAACTTCAAGAGAAAAAGATTAACAGTTTAAAGAGTGAACTCTTAAAGCTGCTGTAACATGAACATCGAATGTAACTATAATTATGTATAAAGCGTGACGTGTTGCACAAATAAACAATTCAGGACTTATCATCCACCAATAAAATCCACCACCTCAAACGTCCACATGATCAGATATCACTCATGAGAGAACTTTGTTGTTTTTTTTCTTTGCAAAAATAGATGATATTTTGAGTTTCTCCAGTGAAAAAATGTAGAGTTCAAACTTTTTTTTTTGCATGCAACTGCATATCTCTCTCATTAAGGAGTTTATGGAGGCAGAAGGATCACAGATTGGAGGCAAAAAAATTCAAGCATAAATTCCTGTCATTCATTTCAACAACAAAAGTCTTTAATTTAAAAAAAAATTTAAAAAATAATTAATTTTTTTCTTAGAATTATTACATTATTTTTATGTTGTTGTGGTATACATACATATATTGTGTAAAATGTAAAGTGATTAATAAAAAAATAAACTAAAATTCCAACATCTTGTCTAAAAGTACAGGGACTTGACCACACACACACACACACACACATGCGCACGCACACACACACACTTTCCTAATCCCTCGAAAGGCCACTTGAAGTGAAGTCAATCTCCTCTGCTCTATTCAGAAGCGATGTGCCTTTGCCATGGTAAAGAGGCTATAGAGGGAATGCTAACAGGTCCTTTGGGGCGGCCGTGGTCTGGCCTGAGGCCTCGGTCCGTCGTTTGCACTGCATAAAAGTGTACTAACTGTCAGGCAGAGGGGGCTTCCATTCACAATGAGGGGGCTCATTCACCTTGTATTCATATGTGTGTGTGCATGTGCATGGGAAGGGGGAGTGTCACTATTCAACTGCTAATGTAATGACATCTTCATTTCCACACACACACACACACACACACACACAGACACACACACACACACACACACACACACACACACACACACACACAGGCAGTGGACGGCCCACTCATCTGTGTGTATGGACGGGGATTTGAGGAATGCTGTACAGAGGTTTGAGAGTAGATTACAGAAATGAAAGCCATCAAACACGCTGCACAGACACAGACAGAGAGGGGAAAAACGGAGTCTCAGAGAGAATTGTGTAAGAATGTTTTCACAGGTTTATTCATTAGATCCTTCAGTGTCAATGAATCAGTGTCAACAGCTTCATTAGAGAAATCTAGTCTCTTCTGAAGCTTGGCCTGTTTTTAGGGATCATGAAAGCTAACCTAGGGAATAAATATACACCCAGTAAGTGAACAGCTAACCTATAGAGCGTTAATGTAGAGAACAAAAGCTAGAGTTCGAGTCTAGGGCTAGCCTAGACAGCAAAAGCTAACCTGGTAAACATAAGCTAAACTTGGTGAAAAAAAGCTGACCTGGTAAACATAAGCTAAACTTGGTGAAAAAAAAGCTGACCTGGTAAACATAAGCTAACCTGGTAAATATAAGCTAACCTGGTGGAAAAAAAGCTAACCAGGTGGAAAAAGCTAACCTGGTGGAAAAAAGCTAACCTGGTAAACATAAGCTAACCTGGTGAAAAAAAGCTAACTCTGTGAAAAAAAGCTAACCTGGTAAACATAAGCTAACCTGGTGAAAAAAGCTAACCAGGTGGAAAAAGCTAACCTTGTGGAAAAAGCTAACCTGGTAAACATAAGCTAACCTGGTAAACATAAGCTAACCTTGTGGAAAAAGCTAACCTGGTAAACATAAGCTAACCTGGTAAACATAAGCTAACCTGGTAAACATAAGCTAACCTGGTGAAAAAAAGCTAACCAGGTGGAAAAAGCTAACCTTGTGGAAAAAGCTAACCTGGTAAACATAAGCTAACCTGGTAAACATAAGCTAACCTGGTGAAAAAAAGCTAACAGAAAAAAATGTTAACCTAAAAAGAAAAAACTTTCCTACAGAACAAAAGTTAACTAGGAGAGAAATCTAATTTAGAGAATGAAAGCTAGGGTTAAAGTCTAAAGCTAAAATTAGCAGCAAATGTTAATACACAGCCAAAGCTAACCCAGATATAAAGCACAAACCTCGCAAGTTAGAAACAACCTAGAGAAGAGACATTAACACAGAAAGCTGACACGCTGGGTTTAAGCTATTTACTGATATATACAGAGTGTTCAATTTTGTGGATGGAAATGAGTTCAGCGTGTGAAACAGCGAGGTTAATGAAGAGAACAGAGGAATGGCTGAAGATTACAGAAACACGGCGCTGATTTTTCTAGTACAGTTTCTGAATGTTGTGGCTGAGTGTATCGGTGTTGTAACCCTCCTGATGTTCATCAGCTGTGCTGCTGTGTTTAGTTAAGCTCGCAGGTCTCATGTCAATCATGCAAGAACATATACATATTAGGCCACACCCACTAAAGCGGGTCTGATCAGCTGGGGTTTAAGCTGCTGCTTGCCTTTAGATTTTAATCTTCAGGGTTCCACTAAGCAAACATACAGCAAACATTTTTAATACTGGACATTGTTTTTAACTTTTTTTTACGATAGAAATGAGAGTAAACAAAGGCTGTTCAAAAGATAAGAGATGTGAAAAAGTTAATGAAATGTTTGAGTAATGTCATTAGAAAAGCAGCTGGAAGCAGCATTAGTATTTTGTGCATGAAGGTGAAACCAAGGGTGTGTGTGTGTGTGTGTGTGTGTGTGTGTGTGTGTGTGTGTGCCATGCCTCCTGCCTGAGCCAGATTGAGATCAAAGCAGTTTTTCGAGGAACCCCGCTACGTTCAGCTGCTATGACATCATCATCAGACTGCACTGCCATTGGTCAAGTAAAAAAAAAAACACTCACCTATCTTAGTAACGATTCAGAGACACGTGACTAAGAAATCATTCTCACACACCACTCACATCAGTGTGCAAATGATATGACAATCTGTGTGTGTGTGTGTGTGTGTATTCGAGAAGTGATGGATCAAGGGCACTTTCTACATTTTCCTTCTCATCGTCCTCCAGAGCACTGCAAAGAAGCCTCCTGCAGCGTGGTGTGTGTGTGTGTGTGTGTGTGTGTGTGTGTGTGTGTGTGTGTGTGTGTGTGAGCATGCGCATAAGTGTGTGTGTGAATCCGCATTAGTAAACCCGACCGATTGAACAGAGGCGTTATTTCTGGGATCAATAGGACAGCAAGAGAATTCAAAATGTAAAATAAATAAATAAATGCATACAGAAATAAATAGCTACAGTGACTGCTGCTGCATTTCACTAGAAAGTGTCAAATCCTGGCACACTGAAAACCCAAGATAGAAGAATAAAGACATCAAGTTGGCACAAGGAGTCGGAGCGGTTGCCTTGGTAACATACATATTTAGGATGCAAAAAATAAAACCTAAGACTGACATCACAGGGCGAGATTACATCCCTGTCCGTTTAGACAAATTTATAACAAATCTTAACGTGCACTTCTATTGTTTTACTGATTTCACACATTAGCCACACAACATTTACGTCTTGTTTTAGATAGATAGATAGACAGACAGACAGACAGACAGACAGACAGACAGACAGACAGACAGACAGACAGACAGACAGACAGACAGACAGACAGATAGATAGATAGATAAAAGACCGTCATATCTTTTGATCCGAGCTGTTTTACTTTAAATACTGAGTCCACTGCGAATGTTGAAGTCAGTAGTACACATGTGTAAATGACTGACTGTAGAAATCGATGGTGAGAAAGTGGACATAAGCGATCGAGGTGTAAAGTGTTCCTGAATGAACGACTTCATCTACTGACCCTTTTGGCCTTTCTGCTGCTATTTGGCTTGCAAATCATTATCTCACCTTAACCCTCATACCTTTAATTAAATTACCGCAGGGGGCCATGAGGTGTTAATTACAAAAACACAGTGTGTGTGTGTGTGTGTGTGTGTGTGTGTGTGTGTGTGTGTGTGTGTGTGCTTAAGATCAGCATACAAGTGGGTCATTCTAACCCCAACTGTATGACAAGGTCGTTTGAATATTCGGCTCTTAAGCCCTCTCTCTTTCATTCATTCTTTCTTTTATTCCGTTTTTTTCTGGGAGTTATAGAGGGAGAACTACTCACCAGCCTCCGAGCAAACTCTTTATTCTCCGAGAGGAAACCGTAGCCCGGGTGCACCTGGAGAAACGGGTGGGGAGAGGGAGAGGGAGGGAGAGAGAGAGAAAAAAACACATCGTTTCATTATAGAGATATAATCAAAAAGATTAACCACATACAGAGAGAGAAATGCCAAGTTATGTTTTATTCAGCTAACACACACACACACACACACACACACACAAACACGTACAGCTTGTGCTCCTGTGTTTCGGACGGCATCCATGATGGCGTCCATGTTGAGGTAGCTCTTACTGGTCGGGGCTGGACCTACACACACGGCCTCATCTGCCATCTTCACGTGAACCTGAGGAAAAACCACAAACACACACCTGTAATAAACAAAGTTTACAGAGAGAGAGAGAGAGAGAGAGAGAGAGAGAGAGAGAGAGAGAGAGAGAGAGAGAGAGAGAGAGAGAGAAAGACAGAGACATAGCCCTTTAGACCTCGTGCCTGGGTAATGAAGTGACAGACGTCGCCCATAGGTAGCATTAACAATGTCAACTGCATCAACAGGAGAGCGTCAGAAAACACTCACTAACCAGCTGTTGTCTTTCACGCCACTTCACTTAACACACAAACGCTAGGAAAGAGACGCTGAGGCGCTCCGCTCCTGCACTTTTCACGAGTCGTGCTGCAAGACGGGGTCAAGAGCGGTGATCTCTCAGGCCTCCAAGGACAATCAGGTTCTCAGCACCAACACAACTGGCTCATCTTTAACAGATATTAAACCCAGATATTAAACCCTGCAACGAGCTAGTCTGAGTGTTAGTACAGTGAAAACAGGAGGCCACTCGGGATAGAGCCGGGTGTCTGAGGGGGCTGACGCAGAGAGTTGTTATTAGAGAGAACGTGAGAATTCACCATTATACTTTGCCTGCTGTTGGAATTGGATATGACCCATTGTTCAATTTTCCATCACAAACACAGCATTGGCCAAAAAACAAAAAGTATAACAGCAAACAGGCGATCCTCACATCAACACATTTTAAACAACCTTTTAAACAATTATTTGTCATCAGATCCAGAGGATCATTCCCACCACGGGAAAGCGAGAAGTTCAGCTTCAAGAACAGTCTCTAGAGCCCCAAGGAGTTCCCCAAGAGTCAGTACTCGGCCCACCTTTCTTTTCTTATATACTACATTTCTAAAGCTCAGTGATCAGATCTTTTCTATGCTGATGACACAAAACAGCTTTGCCACGAATTTCCTTCGTCCATCCCAAGCACTGGATATCAGAATGCATTTCTGACCCATCACCTGCTGCATCACTGAATTTCAACAAAACCGGACAAATCAACAAATTAGGAACTAAATACAAAACGCGCAGTTACTATCAAACCATTTGCTCAGAAATTCTCCTTTATTAATGTCCAGTGCTCTTCCACTCATATTGTGCTTCGAGTTTCTACATTTTACATCCTTTCAAAACACACACACACTGTTATTGCACACTTTTCTGCTGTTTTTGCACATACTGTCCAACATTTCAGCGTTTTTTGCACATATTGTACAATATCTCAGCCATTATGCACATACTATACAATATTTCAGTCATCTGCTGTTTTTTGTACAACTCTATATAATCCAAAGGACCTGCTGCTAAGAAACTGTGCTCATTCTACTGTTACTGCACGAAATATTGTTTGAACACTCAGTATTTACATACAGTATTTACACCGGTCGGTCGGCACTGTTTCTGTTACTGTTTATTGTCTTTTGTGTATTGCATTTTTTGTACTTTTTGTATTGTCTTGTAACTTTATGTCTGCATTGTTTTTTGTCCTGCACTGTCTTTTGTCCTGCACCGTCTTGTTTGTCTTGTCCTGCACTGTTTGCACCAGTTTGCACAGTTGCACTTTATGTGGCTAAAACTACTTACATGTCCTTAGCCCTGTCTTTGTTTTATGTAGCACCTTGATACTGGAGAAATGTTGTCTCATTTCACTGTGTACTGCAACAGCTATATATGGTTGAAATGACAATAAAAGCTTCTTGACTTGACTTTAGATTAATCACAGACAAAACTCTAGGACACAGTCTTTCTTGCCTCGGGTTTTCCACCATCTGCATGGTCAGTGATTTTTACAGACCACTTTAAGACATGTGCTCTGTCTGTGTCCTCTCCGCATAAGGGCTTCGTTCTCTCACACCATTTGTCTCAATAAACTTTTCTCCATCTGGCAGCATGGGGAAAGTTCACCTCAGGCAGTGAAGGATCGTCCTGAGGCAGGAGGAAGCTAGAGTTTCCCTTCCCAAACGTTAACAAACACAGTCATGAAAATATGTAAATATATTAGAGGTTAGGTGCAGTGACAATATCACAGAAAGATCAGATAAGTGTTTGACATTAAACTCTCTGAATGTTCACTAATACTTAAGGAAAAGGAAGCAAACTATTTCAATACAGGTTAGTGCAATTTTATCGTTTTTAGCCTTTAGATTTTGAGTAGCAGTTTGATTTTATTATATGTAACAAAGATGTGAACACAAGCAGGGATTAACCTAAAGACAAATATTCCTACTAATAAAACTCATAATAATAATATAGACTTTTTAAAGCACATTTTATACATTTTAAAACGTAAAGGGAAGAATTAAAGAAAAACAAAATGTAGGCTAAAACAACATAAAAATAAGCAAATAATAATAATAATAATAATACTGACCAAAAAAACCCCTATATATATATATATATATATATATATATATATATATATATATATATATATACACTCTATATATACTCTAAAACCCCTATATATATATATATATATATATATATATATATATATATATATATATATATATATATATATATATATATAGGGGTTTTTTTGGTCAGTATTATTATTATTATTATTTGCTTATTTTTATGTTGTTTTAGCCTACATTTTGTTTTACTCTATATATACTCTAAAACCCCTATATATATATATATATATATATATATATATATATATATATATATACTCTGTTAAAATAAATGTGTAGAATTGGTTTTAAAATAATGAAAAAAATTGGGGGTATTTATCTTTTAATGTTTGGCAATAGGTGGAGCACTAGAAGCTGTTAACAAATACTTTATATCTGTTAAGATTTCTCAGCATGATAAATAGGTCTATTTAACTGAAAACACGGTAGTTATATGATGGTTATAAGAAGTGTGCTTTGATTGGATAACATGACCTGCAGAATATCCTAAAGTCAAAATCCTGCTCGGGTCGAAGTGAGAAACCATGTTTACAAGACAAATAAACATTAATACGCACTTTAATACGGATTACCAACCCCCTGGTTTACAAAAAGTCCAAAAGACCAACCCTAAAGCCAGCAAATATGGACTTCTATCCCAACTCCACTCGTATGCGTATCAGCCGCTCCCCTGCGGTTCTGTTTAAGGAGATCTTTATTTAAAAGCTCTTTAAAAGCATCCAATCAAATGCACAACATCACTCCATCCCCCTCTTCTTTCACCCCAAACCACGGCCCCTCCCCCAATTCGGACTCAGACAGCAGGGGGGACTTTGTGTGAAAAAGCCTTCACATGCATATGGAAGAGGGGGATGAGTGACAGCCATCAGTCACGGGGGTGGAAAAGAGTGAACTGATGAAGGGAGGACGGGGCAGTAAGTACAGTACAGTGCAGTTAATAAGTACAACAACTTTAACACTAACGCTAAAGCCACAACGTACAAGTCACTCACCGCACTCGAGTCCACGTCACTATGCACTGCGACTGTCCTGATCCCCATCTTCTTACATGTTTTAATCACCTGGGGGCAAGAAGAGGAGT
This sequence comes from Tachysurus fulvidraco, assembly GCF_022655615.1. Lineage (NCBI taxonomy): Eukaryota > Metazoa > Chordata > Actinopteri > Siluriformes > Bagridae > Tachysurus > Tachysurus fulvidraco. Next base: position 11,976,693 of record NC_062535.1, on the reverse strand, counting down.
GAAAGGAGTTAAACAGCTGAGATTCACTTAGAAACAAGTGCAAACAGCACAACTGGAACATCTGGGCTCAGATCTAAAACAAGCAAAAGTAACAGATGATAATAGTCAACTACTAATGTTTCATTATCTTCAATCCATCCATTTATCAGAGAAAGTTATATTATAAATTAAATTATAATCTTAAACTTAATATTTGTGCCACGGTATCTTTTAACGAAATGTTTCTACAATAAATTATCATAAATCTTTTCAAAATAAATTTGTTGTTTAATTCTTTCAGATTGAGTTTACAGAGTGTTCAATTTATATTATATTATTTATTTATTTATTTATTTATTGCCATTGTAATTCAACCAGTTGAAATTTCTGTGAATCTAAATTCAAATCTTTTATTATTCTCAAATGAAAAAAAAGATCTCAAGCCAAGTAGAAAAAACCCCCAGAATGAAATCACATCGGAAACGAATTCCTTTGCTGCTTTTCTACTGTCTTTAAACACGTCTCAATACCACATGAAGCATGAAGAGTGTTTGTTAGTTTTTCTCTGCAGAAATTCTCCATATTATCAGAGAAGCATGAGTTTGGTGCCATGCCGGGGTACATGTCAGTGGACAGTGGTGGCTACAGTACACACTGACAGAATCATATGTTAACTTTCTGACTAAAACCGTGTGCATTCTATATGAATGTATCATCAGACCGCCTGTTGAAGTGACCTCGCACCCTGTAAGTGCCTGAGGAGGTGAACGACACACACTTTCCATCTGATAATTCCCACACAAACACACTCCACTCACCCTGCAGGCGATCTCTCCTCTGTTTGCGATGAGGATCTTATCAAAGGTCTGCAGGAAAAGAGTCAGAACACAGAGCCATTAGGACATTCGTTTTGACAACAAGTCATTTGCCAATGTGTGTGTGTGTGTGTGTGTGTGTGTGTGTGTAACACTTTCTCTTCTCCACACTGAATCTTAGTAAATATTCAGTAATACATTTTAGTATGAAGTTTGCTGAGCAAATTTTGTGTCTAATGACAAATCCATCTATCTGTCTATTATACCACACTCTATCCATCCGTCGCTTTGTCGATACGTCACTCCATCGATATCCAGACAGTGCTCCGTCTCTCTTTACGTCCTTTCACTGTTTCATCCGTTTATACAGCATGTTTCTGTTCATCTGTTTATTCGTTTCAACTGCAAATCCCTTTATCCAATCTATTCTTCCATTCCATTGGTCCATCTGCCGATCCATATTTCCATCACGCCATCTGTCTGTCTGTCAATCCTCCCTCCTATCTATGTATCTATGTATGTATCCATCCATCTAACATCAGTCCATCCACTCATATACTCTACAGTATGTCTATCCTTCTATCCGGCTATCATTCCATTTCAATTTAAATATTCTTATATAGACATCGCTCCATCTATCCATCCATCCATCCATTTATATTATCCATGATGTATCCAATTGGCAATCTATCCATCCATCCACCTAAATACTGGTACTCTTTTATCTATTTTTATACATCCCTTCATACATCATGTATCCAACCAAACTGTGCATCTATTCATCCATCTATCCATCAATCTATCTATCTTTCCCTATCATATCCAATCATCATCACCATCTCTGTATTTATACTAGTTCCAGTTTTTATATAAAAATCGGTCTCAATACAATCACAGTTTAGACTTATTTACAAATCCAGGCCACTAATCCCACTAATCTGAGCTGTTTGCTGTAACCGCCTGAGTAAACACACACACACACACACACACACACACACACACACACACACACACACACACACACACACACACACACACACACACACACAAACACACACAGAGGATTCCAGCAGTGTTACTCCACAGTATGCAGAAATGTGTGTTTTGCATTCCTAAGTTTTTACCATCTCTCTCTCTCTCTCTTTCTCACACACACACACACACACACACACACACACACACACACAGCCTCTGGGCACTGGCTGTTTGAAGGAGGCAGATCAAAGCACTAAGATGCTGCCATGTTTGTATTGGAGACTTGGATGCTGCTGCAGATGTTCCTCTCAAAAACAGAACCTGTGTCATGAGGGTGTGCTCTTATGTTCAGCAGTTTCTTTTCCCCAGCCCATATACTTAAACATACGAAAGAGCTAAGTACCAAACCTGGGTCTCTGCTAAGTACAGCAGAGGTGCTGGCACTCACCTTCTCATTGGGGTCATACACAGTGGAGTACCAGGCTTGGCGGCTTATAAGCCAGCACGTGGGCCGCAGAGAGGCGTGCTGAAACAGACAGAGCCGAGATTTCTTAACTATATTCATTTCAGTACAATATGTACAACACAGGAACTATTCAGTGTGTGACTCCTCTTGAATATCTGCTTTATTCCATACCACCACTCTTCATTAAATACTATTAGTTTCAAAATTTCCAGTGTGGTTAAAGAAAAGTACTAAATGAGATATTTCTACTTTATACCACAGTGCAGGTGAATACTTAAATCGGATTGGTCAGACACTGTAAGTTAATTTTCTATAACATCATCTCGAACAGCTGTAACGACTGTAATTCCGTTTACAGGTGTATATGAAACAGGTCCTTCTAACATTTTTGGAAGGAGTCTCTTCGGGAAGTCTTCAGGATTCGGGTTGCTCTGGAAGATAACCAGTGATATTTTATTTGTTGTCAACTTCAACAAAAATAAGTGAGTGCTGCTGATAGGCAGACTGTTTATAGCTGCTATGACATACAAGTAACAGCGAGTAACTTTTCTAATAACATTTAACAGAACTAGAAACAGATAAACTGCATAACTTGTGTATAAGCGTTAGTGGTATAAGAGGAACACTTCGAATCGAGCTTCATCACAAAACATCGTCTTCAAATCATGAAAAAAACAACTAGAATTTGAGCAAGCTGAAAAAAAAATGCACACAATTCATTTTTTGATATCTGGGAAACGACTTCACGACTTCGGTTGAATTCTAATCCCTGTTTGGTTTTAAACACTAATCCTGGGTCAGAACTAATTTACTGTTTTTTTTTTTGTTTCAAGTCATTGGTGTGATCTTAAAAGCTAGCTGTAAAAATAAATATTAAATATATAATATATAATATAATATAAAAATAAAATATATATATTTTTTTTAAAGTGCTGTACGATCCACCTCTCTGTGTTCTTTTTGCTGCTCACTGGGTTTTACGTTCACATTCATAACACTTTTACTGTCACACTTTACTCACTAGTTTCACAGTCAGCTATAAAACGATTATATTGCATTGTACCGTCTGTCTTGCATTGATCGCACACATGCACTTTATGTAGTACTGTGTAGTGCACTTAAGATTCGGTTTGGACCGACAAGGCCGACTCTGAGAATCCTGAGGCATCTTGAGATCTACCAGCTCCAGTCGGACTCCGCGATACTAAAGAGGAGATGTGAACTCCATGTGATCTTTAGCATCAATACAACATTTATCAGACTGTATATTTATAATCACACCCTTCCGTGTCACCCAATTGAGGATGAGGTTCCACTTTGTGTCTGGTTCCTCTCAAGGTTTCTTCCTTTACCGTTCAAGGGAGTTTTTCCTCCCCACAGTCACTCGAGTCACCTCAGGCTTGCTCATTGGAGATAAATACAAACACATTTAAATATATCTAATATTATTCTTGAATATTTGTATTATATTAATCTTTATATGAACCTTTTGTTCTATGTCTATGTTCTGTAAAAGCTGCTTTGAGACAATGTCAATTGTTAAAAGCGCTACAGAAATAAACTTGAATTGAATTGAACTTAGTTCTGTGTTGTTTTACCTGCTGGATTTGTGTATTAAATAACCTTATAATTGAAATGACCATAAAGAAAGGCAGGTAAGTTGTAAAAACTGGTCAAGGTTATTATCTAACCAAAGACAAGTAAAATACTTATTTTAACTCATGTTGTTTCCAGTTATCTACCTGCTGAGACACTTTTGACACACCAGCTGCTATTTAAACACGTCTAAATTCGACTTTCTGTAAGCAAATGATCTATATATCTATAGCATTTGCATTGAATTTCTTAAAGGGCTTTGTGCTGAGACAGTGAATAACGGACGAGTACCAAATACCTTCTTGTACACTATGTAGTACGTACACGATCCCGTTACGTCATAGCCTTTGAAGTGCACTTCAAAAGGGAACGAAGTGGTATTTGGGACACAACCCTAACGTTCGTCTGAAATTTGCTAACTAGTTAGCAGACAGTTTTTCCTCTCTACTAAGTCGTGTTATTGAAAATGTGCGTTTTTATTCGTTTTAAAAGCATCCTTTCAACATCACGGTGTGTGTTTAGAAGAACGAGGATCACATTCTCACCTTTACGGCGTGCAAAACTCTTTGAAAGGTTGGCGTTATCCTGTAAGCCGCCATGACGACCGGTGCCAGAGGTTACTGCGCATGCGCAAAACGAAGACGTATCTAGGAGCGATCAGAGGTGTTTCCCTTTGAGCCAATCACGATGCAGATGTCAGGTCAATATGTTTTAATGATGTTTTATGATTATATACAAATAATACTAATACTCTATATTACATTTCATAAATATTTAATAAAAAGGAATTCATATGTTGTATGTCCATGTATATTTTTATATTTTTTTTATAAATGTTATATAATAAAATATAATTATATTTTATGCTAATATTATATTTATGCATATTCTATGCTAATATGATATTTTATACCAAATCATAATATTAATGTACATTAGTTAGAAGTCGTATGCACCTTACTTTTAGATTTGATGTAGGATTTTTTTCGATTATTCCTACAAACAAACAAACAAAGAAAAAAAGAAAATAAAATAAATGACTATTATGATGTTCTACTTTAAAGTCATTTTACTGCAGAGTGTATGCAGTTATACTGCTAGTGTTTTCAGGATGTAACATGTGCTTAACCTGTTTATAAATGATCTTGTAAGTATCATGAACATTTTTGCTGGATCAGTGTTTTGTGCTTGACTTGTTTGTGTAAAACTACATATAGGTGTGAACACTGAAATGCTTTTTATTTAATACTCTGTAATAAGGACTTCTCTAAAGAAACTTTATATCTGTATTCCAGCATAAACATACAAAAGTATTTTCTTGCCTATTTATAAGTACCCACTAATGTTATACCGTTGTTTTTAGTCATTTGGGACAGAATGAAAACAAATTATTTTTATAGCACTTTACTCATAAGATTTTCTTTTAGTAAAAGTTTTCTCGTACAAATGTTTCAAATATAACAAAATGCAATTTCCAACTGAAAGCTAATTCCCTCCCCTGAAAGATTAAGTCTTTCCACAAATGTCTGTTGTATTTTCATAAGAATATAAACTGCTTTTCAAAGTATGTTTCAAATGAAGTATGTTTCAAATGTAGTATGATTTATAATAATCATCCTACAAGAAAACATTAACAATACAACCGTAAACATAAGCAAACTTTTTTCCTTTGGTGTGATTTATTGTTATGAATTTCAAGGAAGTTTTTTTTCCCTAACTGAAGTCTTCAGTCAGATGTTCATGGCACAGAAAACTTCTTGGATTTATAACACAAGACCCAAACAGCCACATAAACATTATAGACATTATTAGAGAAAACCAAATATTTATTTAATTAATACGAGAAATACATCCTTCATTGTTTATAATACACAGTGGATAATAGCATTTTTTTTTCACAGTGCAATACTGATAAAGAAAAAAGGAAAAAAAGATAAACCTTCATTTATTTAATATATACATTTAACTCTAGTAGGGTCGGAGTTTTTACAGGGAACATTTTAAATCAACAGAAATTAATAGCTGGACAGTTTCATTGAGTGGAGGATCTGGAGGGTTAATCAACACAAGACGCATTAAAACATTAAAGTGTGAGTAAGCAATGGATCCTGTAATTGTCCATAACATATCACTGTATGCGTTTATTTAAGAAACAATATTAGTATATTTTAAAAGATTGTCTACATTGCTGATGATTGAAGTCCCGTTGCGTCCCAAACCGCTCCATCATTTAGTTCTAGACAGTTTTTGGACACAATCTGTGTGAAGTTCACATTTCCTAAACGTACCACTCGCTGAAGTTAGACGCTATGCTGCTGTGACTGCTGCTGTTCATTACGGCGGAGTCTGGTGACATGGTGGTGCTCTGAGTCTCTGAACACGGCGACACCAAACTGGATGACTCGTAACCGGAGCTTCCGATAGGTGAAGACTCGTCAACTGGACTCTGCTCGTCGTGAACCTGTCGGGAGAAACCGCCCTGGCATTAGAATCAGTTTGAGAAGCCTTTACTGGGATACTAGCACGCATGGCATGACGCACAGCAGTGCTCACAACTTGTCTAACTCACCTTCATGTGTTTTCTCAGCGAACTCGGATGAGTGTACGACTTGTCGCACAGTTTGCACAAGTATGGCTTGTCGGATGTGTGCACATGCATGTGTTTCTTCCTGTCGCTGCTGTTGGCGAAGCGTCTGTCACATCCCTCAAACTCGCAGAGAAACGGCTTCTCCCCTGAACACACCATTAATAAAACCTTTAAAGTGGGTTAAGTGAGGAAATCACGTGCGAATGGGCTAACAGCGAGCCCCCGCACCCATGCACCCTGAGTCACATTTTATTGCCAGCACTAAGTCCTCAATAAAAAAAAGCGCAATTCACACCTACTTCCTATCTTTAGACCTGCTGTACCGCACATACGCATCTAAACACAACATTGTCATCACGTAGCCATGGAAATAGAGTATTAACACGTCGACTAGCGCTTATTGATGACCGGAAAAGCGCACAGGTCAAAAGCTTGTGAAGTGGCTCTCATTACAAGTCTATATACTCAGTTACATGGAAAGTAATGGAAATGATGCTAGTTGCAAGTGCCAATCTTGGAAATGACTTTACATGGGGCCTGTTTAATATATTTCAAACAAGTTGCAACGAAAACTCGTAATTTTACGTTTCAGCGCACAATTAAGACTCAATGTGTCTATATATAAAATGTAAAAGTTCAGAGATGTGTATTCACCTGTATGCGTTCTTTTATGTATTTTCAGATTCTCGGAGCGCGCAAACACTTTGCCGCATCCCGGGAACGGACACGCAAAGGGCTTCTCCCCTGTGTGCACGCGGATGTGGTTCACCAGTTTGTATTTGGCCTTGAATGCCTTTCCCTCTCGAGGACATTCTTCCCAAAAGCACACGTGGTTGCATTGCTCGGGTCCGCCGACGTGCTCCGCGGAGACGTGCGCTACCAGCTCGTGCATGGTGCCGAAGGTTCTGCCGCAGCGGCGCTTCTCGCGATCCGGCTCGAGCCATTTGCACACGAGCTCCTGCTTGACGCACTGCTGCCGCACGTAGCGGAAAAAGGCTGCCGGGTGATGGTGATGCGCAGCTGCTACGTTCAAGCCGTACTGGCCGTACGGGTCAGGCCGCGTGTTGGATACCTGGTGGTGGTACTGGTCCGGTCGTGCAAACAGCGCGTTGTTAGTTGAGCTATGCTGCTCGTGAAAGCCGGGGAATAGCAGATGACTCTGTGCGTCCGCATGGGAAGGATGAAGCGCTCCGGTCGCCGGGCTGAAGAGGCCGCGCTCTGGATCTGCAAATCCGCGTCCGCGCAACAGAAAGTCTCGGGCCGAGCCGAACGCGGAGCCTCCGTATGAGGCGCCTAAAGCCGCGTAGCCTGAAGCCTGCGATCCAAAGGCCGCTCCCTGACCCGGAGACAGCTCACCATGACTCAGCTTAAAGGCACCCACATGCGCTGCTTCTGCAAAACTCGCGTCCCTGTCGTGTGACTCACCCGCGTGGTGATGCCGGGCGAATGGACCCAGGTGACCCGCGTCCAGTAACATCGCTGCTAACTTTTTGGTTTCTCTTAAATACGGTGCGTAAAAGAAGCCCGTGCGTAAAACTCAATCAAAATGAACAAAAGGAAATCTGCATGACCAAAACAAATATGTGCTCAAATTCTGATCATCATACAGCTATTTCTAAAGTTGGCTTCAAAAATCCAACAAACAAAACCAAAGTCCTCTTGGTAGAGGTTTAAATACGATCTCTGCACTCACAGAATTATGCGCAAAAATTGCAGTCAAAAGCCTAAACACACTTGTACTCACGCCTGTCCGTAAATGTGCTACTTTTTCGGGTTTGGCTGTGTTTATCTCCCTCCTAGATCCCCCACGCCCCCTTTACTACAGGAGCCCCGCTGTGGTCCGATTGGCTGCTGTGAATCCCTAATCCGTCACCCTTGTCCAATCAGACGCCAAGTCACCGTGACTAATGCGTGCTCACTGTTGCTCAGCGTCTATTGCCCCAGTAGATTTTAGGTGATGCTTGGTGGCGTTTACAAACGTATGACCAGCATTTGTTTATACAAAACCGCTAAGAGATTATATGATTGCCAATATGATATCTAGGTATAAAGAGCTGCGCGTTTATATAGTCTACATGTGTTTATCTGTAAACCTGGCATTTATTTTTTATTTAAAAAATAATATGAGGCAGAAATGTGCACGTAAAATGTAAATCTTTTATTAGGGCTGGTATCTTGGAGTACCCAGAGTCTCAGAAATAATAATAATAATAATAATAATAATAATAATAATAATAATAATAATAATAATAATAACAACAACACTACTACTACTACTACTACTACTACTAATAATAATAATAATAATAATAATAATAATAATAACAATAATAACGGGTTTGTTGCTAGGGTTACACACGCATCTGGACTGTATCAGACTCTCAACTAGCAAAAGAATTTGTGAGACAACCAGCTGTTACACCAGGAACGAGGCTGTACAATACACCGCAGGTTCACAAGATGCATTGTACCCCAGCCCTTCGGGGTTTTTTTTTGTTTGTTTGTTTGTTTGTTTTTGTTTTTGTTTTACATTCCAAAACACATTACAAGCATTTAAAATTTTTGTTTTGGCAGCTGTGCAGAATCCAGAGCCACAGCTGGAATCCCGCGCGCGCTGCTGAAGTTGACCTTGAGGAGCGCGCGCTCAGCTGCAGCGGTGCAAAAGGGTTTCCAGTGTAATAGCTTCCATGTCTTGAGAAACGATGAGAATGTCTTGGACAGTGTGCTGAGAAATAAGAAAACAATAGTATAAACTTCAAGCATTTCATTTTACAGCGATTGGCATAGGGATAACTGATTATCGTTTCTAAATCCCTTTTGTCTTTTTTACTGTAGGCTTCTGAACAGTCGTTAAAAGTCGGAACAGGTTAATTAGTATCTTTGTGGATAGATAGATAGATAGATAGATAGATAGATAGATAGATAGATAGATAGATAGATAGATAGACGGACGGACGGACGGACGGACGGACGGACGGACGGACGGACAGACAGACAGACAGACAGACAGACAGACAGACAGACAGACAGACAGACAGACAGACAGACAGACAGACAGACAGACAGACAGACAGACAGACAGACAGATAGATAGATAGATAGATAGATAGATAGATAGATAGATAGATAGATAGAACAGTGAATTAAACAAATTTAACAAGACATAATGAATTGATTCTCGGGTTAAATTCGTTTTTAAATGTAGCCTAATTCTTTAGATTTAACACTAGGAAGTGAAAGGCTAAAATTAGCTATTTATTACCGCTACTATTTATTACCGCGACTGTTCTTCCGTATTAGCAAAGTTTTTATATTTATTTATGTTAAATTAGTTTTGAAGAAAGTTTAAAGATGTAAACTATAATTTAACGGTTTATTTAGTAACCCAGTGAACGAAATGATGTAAACATTAAGACATTTGGTGCTGGTTATTTCCACACAGCAGCCAATTTAGAAAGAGGAGATTATCCCAAAGCTGTTTTTCAACTCCTGAGTATAATAATAAAAAACGTGTAAAACAAAAAAGCTAGCAAAAAGTTACAAAACCTATTTAAACGTATCATTGTGTTAAAAAGAACAAAAAAAGTTGTGTAATTATTATTTTATTTATTAAATGGATTACGGGGAACTGACGGAATGAGTCTGAATGTACCAAAGTTTAAAATAACAACGAAATTAAAATAGAAGAGGTTATTAGCGATTAAAACAAGTAATAACCTGATAGCATTTTTCCCCCACATGATGTGAATGTGCCAATTGCGCGTTAAGTAAAGGGCAATTATAGAAATGGCACTTAATTAGCAGGATATGTTTCTAATAAGCACCACGGACTTAACATTTGTACACAACACACTCTCTTCCTCTTTTCTCTTGTCCGAGGACAAAACTTCCTCCGAAAACCAACATTTTTTGTCGAGTTTGTTTGGACAAGGGCTTTGGACAGAGGAAGACAGGAGACATGAGCTCGCAGTAAACAGGCGCAGGCGCGCGCTTTGAAGTCAGCCGGTATTATGCGCTCGGATGCCACCCGGTTGCCCTGGTGACGGCGGTGAGTCGGTGATTTTTTGCCCTCTCTACAATAAAGTTACCCCCAAACCCGTGGGCAGAGTTTTCCTTTTAAACGACTATAATACTCAGACTCTCAGACGCCACATGCACTGAAAAAAAAATCATCAATTCCAGTTTGTTAAAAAGAAACCAGAGTGTCTGGTTTTCTCACCTTTTAACGACCCCGGACATTTTTAACAGTCTTCAGGGCTATTAGTCTGACTAAATTACAGATATACTATAAATAACTGTCACAGACTAGCTGCCAAAATAAATAAATAAATAAATAAATAAATAAATAAATAAATAAATAAATAAATAAATGAACAAATAAATAAATAAACAAACTGTGTTAAAATTGCTTTATAAACAAAGTATTATTATTATTATTATTATTATTATTATTATTATTATTATTATTATTATTCATAATACCTAAGACTGACCATGCGCATTACAAAAAATATATCTAAAATATAATACATTTAGATCCATTTGAGTAGTTGTCTACTTTTAATATACCTGTTTAATTAATCTAATTACTCACAATACATCATTATCTTATTTATTATTTTGTTTATAATTTTCCAGCTTGAATATAATATATGTACGTGTACAGATTAAAAGTTTTTAGGCTTTAATACACAGGGAATACTAGTTATTAAGTATTGCAGTTGGGATCAGGATCATCAGGTGGCTCCATGAACGGGCTGATCAAATCAACTTGTTTCTGTTCGGGTTGTTCATTAAAGTTTACTTTGAGTTTTGCTCGTGTTATACTTAGAAAATGGCTTAATATTTACATTTAAATGTAAAGTGCCTGATTGCTACAGAAGAGGTAATATGGATCAATTGTATTTCTGTCCCACGTGCTATATAAAGAAAAATGATGTAGGGATAAAGTATATAAATTTGCTGAATATATTCATATAATTCACATATTCAAGAAAGCTATTGTTTACAGGTTTTCCCCATTTCCAGTCTTTTATGATGTCTAGACGTGAGAAACAAAAAATATTTCCAGAAGCTTTGTTTTTTTGTTTTCTGTTAGTAATAAGGCAACGACTTGTAGGTTTGTTGGTTTAATTTTTTTTAATGGTGACATCTTTTATTTTTGTCTTAAGGAAGGAAGGACTGGCAGGTGCCGTGAGGGTTTCCATTTTTGTTGTAGTACATGCTTTATTGATGTTTCTGCTGTGTGTGTGTGTGTGTGTGTGTGTGTGTGTGTGTGTGTGTGTGTGTGTGTGTGTGTGTGTGTGTGTGTGTGTGTGTGTGTGTGTGTGTGTGTGTGTGTGTGTGTGTGCGCGCATGTGTTTTAGTGGTTGGCTTAAAAACGAAGCATAATTTTAGTTGTATGACAGCATCTGTGTCCCTTCATCCTGTCTCTTTGTGGAAGTTTTCTTTCTCAGGCTCTTCCTTCTTCTATGGAGGCTTCAGTTAAGTTATTTCTCTCTCACTCTCTCTCACTCTCTCTCTCTCTCTCTCTCTCTCTCTCTCTCTCTCTCTCCCTCCCTCTCTCCCTTCCTTCCTCCCTTCCTCACTGGCTCCCTTCATGTGACAGAACATGAAAAAGGACTCATACAGAGTGAAGGAGAAAAATAACTACAACATTCACCTGTCACTGCATGTGTTCAACAACGTCATCGTCTCATCTCTCACTCCACATCCTCTTCCTCAACAGCTCAGCCTTGCTGAGTTTATATATAATTTCTTTATTGCTCCAGAAATGGAAAGTTTACATTCTAAACCATTGCAGACATTAAATTTTACCATAATTGTGTCCAACACCTGCAGTTAAACTTCCACCTTAAAAGTTATTTAGAGAGACTATTTTTTTCTTTTTTTGAGTACAGGGGAAAGTTTAAATTTGTGCAGAATAAATATTATCTGACAAATGCATGAGTATTCCTTTAATTAACACTCCCATCCCTCTCTCTGTCTTTCTCTTTTTCTTATGTTTTGAGATGAACCTAACATACTCATATGAGATTTGTTTTTCCATAAAACTTGAAGTGATTCAGAAAGAGAGCTGGATTAGCATAATGTCTGCACCAGCAGGCAGGAATAAAACAGTGAGGGGGATCATGATGGACTCCATTCAGAACAGCAGCAGGAGTTCAAACCTTCATCTCTCTCTCACACACACATAAAGAGAGAGAGAGAGAGAAAGAGAGAGAGCGAGAGAGAAAGAGAGAAGAGCGTAATCACATTTCAGCCTAAGCCAGTATGCTATATTACTGTCTCTAAACTATCTTTAGTCATCTTTACTTTAATTATATCAGCTGATGGGGGCAGATGTGGGTTTTTTGGAGCAATGTAGAGGTCATTTCTCCACAGGGTGGTGAATCGGGACATAGCTGAGAAAACCAGGGGGCCACGGTAGGAATGCAGCCAGCTTCAGAGTAATTACTTCAGTTTAGCCTGAAAGCGAGAAACACAACCGATGTGAAGTTAATGACAGTTAGCATGGGGTGCTCCTGTCAGCGCTGGTCCCTTGAAGGGGTTTGATCAGAAAAGAAAGCATTGCTTTCTGCTAAGATATAAGAGCAACAGTTTGTTTTCTGGAGTCCATGGAGTGTTTTGTGCACCACACTGACTAATAATCATAAATGTTTTGCTACAGTTCTGGTGGAATCTTTATTAATTCAATTAAAAATTAAATTAATTGAATACCCAAGAGTGTTTCAACCTAATCTAGATCTTTATATATATATATACGATTACCATAAACAAAAACTTTACACGCTTTTCCTGTACCGAGAAACAAACATATAACCGCGAAACACAAAAGTTACACTTGTAGCCTAAGGGTTGTTTTAATTCATATATTAAATCCAAACTCACATGCCACATTTGTCACATACACAATCATACACAGTATAATATGTTATTAATATATTATTCATATACACGATTCCATAACACTCACACTCACCTCTACACATTTCATAGCTCATATGTATTTAGTTCCAACCACAAACCTGAACAGACGACATTAAATGTGCAAGATCTTAATATTACTTTAACTTTTATAGTTGTAGTTACATTTTATAATATACTGTTCACATGTGCAATATGTTAAGTGCAATATCTCAGCTGTTTACTTCTTCAACTAAATAGTATTTTATTGTATTAATTATGTCTATGTTAATGTTTATACTCTTTTATATTTATCTATCTATCTATCTATCTATCTATCTATCTATCTATCTATCTATCTATCTATCTATCTATCTATCTATCTATCTATCTATCTAGCTGTCTGTCTGTCTAACTGTCATCTTTTCAGAACAGGTCAAGTTCTTCTTCTTCTTCTGTATGTGGTATTTAAACTTATACATTAGACAGAGATTATAGGTCTAAAAAATCTTCTATTAGACACAAAGAGGAGGAAAAGACAAGTGATACGAGAGCGAGGACGAGCTCAGGCTTTTCGGCATCCACAAGAGAGCACTCAGGCGTAATGCTTCTCTGTCATTGTGCTCTCAAAGTCCGAGAGAAAAGACACTTAGGACTCGTCCTAATCTAGTTGTCAACAGTGAGAAATGAAAAAGGGGACAAATTCTATCCAATGTTTCTTTCCAAAGCTACACAAAAAAAACATGTTGATCAAAGGCTGAATATTTGGATTTTGTTTGTATGATTTTTTAAATTTTGGAAAATATAAATGATTAATTATATGTCAACCAATTAGTTGACATCTACATTGTTTCCTGATATCCTAAAAAAAAAGATTATTCTTAGATATGTTTGATTTGTTCTAATTATGTATAGTTACTGCACTAAGTCATAATTAAGCACTAGTGTTAATCAGGAACCTTTGAATATTAGAAGTAATGTGAAGGTGACAATTAACCCATTTACTAAAGCAAAGCTTGGTCTCAAGGAGCCTGGAGTCTGTCTCTGGGGACAACCTGGATGAGGTGCCAACTCATCGCATGGCACAATCACACACATCCAGATGATGATCAGCCTCCTGGTGGAGGACACCGGTGTACCAAGAGGATGCCTCCAAAGCTGATCCTAGAGAGGTGATGCAAACATGCTAACCACTAAGCCACCATGCCCCTAGCTCCAATCTAATTGTTATAGTTAGCAATATCGGTTATGACGTATTGTCCTATTTTTTAATCTTAATAACGGTGGCTTAGTGGGTAGCACGTTTGCCTCACACCTCCAGGGTTGGGGGTTCGATTCCCGCCTCCGCCTTGTGTGTGTGGAGTTTGCATGTAATCCCAGTGCCTTGGGAGTTTCCTCTGGGTACTCCGGTTTCCTCCCACGGTCCAAAGACATGCATGGTAGGTTGATTGGCATCTCTGGAAAACTGTCCGTAGTGTGTGATTGCGTGAGTGAATAAGAGTGTGTGTGTGCCCTGTGATGGGTTGGCACTCCGTCCAGGGTGTATCCTGCCTTGATGCCCGATGACGCCCGTGACCCGAGAAGTTCGGATAAGCGGTAGAAAATGAATGAATGATTGAATGAATTTTATTAGCTTTAATTAATTGTTAGCAATGTAGATTCTTATTTCCAATTTATTTCCAAAAATGAAGAAATTCTATAATGTAATATATAACGAATCTCAAAATTATTTAAGAAGCGAATGAAAGTTTATTTTTAATGTCTTTCTATCAAACTGTTTCACTTAATCATCTATTTTTTATACAGAACCTTTATTTTACAAGGGAAGACCAGAGATTAATTGAGATTAAAAAAATAATAAAATAAATAAATAAATAAATAAAATAAAAAAATAAATTAAATAAATAACTAAATAATAACTAAATAATAACTAAATAATAACTAAATAATAATAATAATAATAATAATAATAAATATTTTTTGTATTACTGACATTTCCAAATAGCTATTTCTTTCTAGCTACATCTATTCTTTTTTATTTTTTTATTTTTTTATTTTTTTATACATTTTAGAAAAGAAAACCGTTCCACAAATAAAAATGTATGGAAGTAATCAATGACTTGATATTTCTGAGTAGACGTGATGACAGCTCTGCACATTCTCTGCATGCTTGTTATGGAGTTTCATCAAGAACCACCTGGGATGCTTTTACAACAAGTTCTTGAAGAATTTCCTGCATGCTGAGCCCTCGGCTGCCTTTTCAGCCAGTTCTAAATAGAAGTTTTATCAGTATTTGGAGGTGAGATTTTATTTAAAAACATTGGCATGATTTTGTATAACACACAAATGTTTGTTCAGACGTCCGTGTTATTATTCCACATCAGCACATCTGACTGAGGAATTGAGAAATGAAGGACAAAATGACAAAGGCTTCCTCATGCCATGTTTCCTCTTCACACTATCTTATAGAGGTTTCTTTTCCAAATCACCTTTTTGTATTTCTGTACATCATGGCTTCATACCTTGTTGCTACTTAACCCTGGTCAAACCAACAAACACCCCCTGGCAACCCACCCCAACCAGGACGCCCACGACATCCACCTTTTCCCAGGCATTCCCCTTCCCTCCTCGCTGCCTCGTTCGAAACGGGTCTGAGAAGGTCGAAGGTCAGAGAACAATGCCTACAGAGACAGGATTTACCAAGATGGACGACACACGGCCCGGGGCACTTTGTAGCAGCGGAGGCCCTCGTCCGCCAGGCATCTCCAACTAACAGGTGATGGAGGAGAAGGACAAAAGAGTTTCACAGTTTTCAGAGCACCATTATCCACACATAACGCCTGTGTTAACAATCAATACTGCACGCTTAAGCCAAGCTGCTCACTAAAGCATCACGCTCTCGCTGGAGAAACTGGTAAAATACACACCCAAAGCAATGGTTTTACATATCTATGTAAACATAATAATATTCGTAAAGTAATAGGATAGAGTAATTGATATTTACAAGGACATAATCCAGTCAAAGCTTATAGCTGGTAAATAAGTTCTTATGGCTGGTCACATGACTTATAATGTTAGAACAATAACATGTAAAACATTTACATCCCAAACTGAGCAAATAATTGAGGATAGCTGGATCATGGTGCATTACAACATATCATTTGCTAACACTATTAAAGGTTTTAAATATTAAAGAAGGATTTTTTTCAAATAATAATAATAATAATAATAATAATAATAATAATAATAATAATAATAATAATAATAATAATAATAATAATATATTTATTTCAAGGAAAAATAACTTAATTATAGAACTTCTGGGTATCTTTCCTCCATCCATTCATCATCCATCATCCATCCATCCGTTTCCATTGCAAGGAACCTGCAGTCTAACCCAAGGATGTTGTGGCACAAGAAAGATGACACCCTGGATAAGGTACCATCCAAAGAACACATGCATACTCTGTGGTGGTTGGGAATTGAACCCTGAAGGTTCAAGGCAAGCATACTTGCCTCTAAGCCACCACACCCCATGTAGCTTCTGACAAAAAATTTTTGACCCCTGTGTATTAACAATGTTGTTGAACTTCAATAAATTCAATCTATACTGTGTGAAATGTAAAGTGTCATGAAGGTCAAACTATTCCAAAGCAATGATGGCATGAAAATATCACATGCTAGACTTGAAAATTGGACAAATGTCCAGGTGATGTTTTTCAAATATCTGGACTGCCTGGGTTCAGAGTGATTCCTGTTTTTGGCTGACAGATGTGGGACCTGATGTGGCCTTCTACATTTGTCCCACCTGCTAACAATTTCGCTTACCACGGTTCTAAAGACTGCTTATTGGAATGACTGTAGACTTCCTGTCAGTTTAAAAAAGGCTATTTATTCATCTCTGACCTTTCCTATTTACAAGGTGTTTTACCTGCTGAACTCAATACAATCCCAGTCTGTTTGAATAAAATGGTGTGAAATCCCAGGAAATTGTCAGATACTGAAATCTACAAACTGGTCCATCTTGCACCAGCAACCATGCCATGTAAGTGTCATACGTATGCTGTTACTGGATGCTTGAATTTCTCCCAGGATCAATAAAGTATCTATCTATCTATCTATCTATCTATCTATCTATCTATCTATCTATCTATCTATCTATCTATCTATCTATCTATCTACCAGTATATCTATCTATCTATCTATCTATCTATCTATCTATCTATCTATCTATCTATCTATCTATCTATCTATCTATCTATCTATCTATCTATCTATCTATCTATTTAGCAGTATATCTATCTATCTATCTATCTATCTATCTATCTATCTATCTATCTATCTATCTATCTATCTATCTATCTATCTAATAAACCCCTAATTGAAGCTCTTGGCATGTATCTGTACAATTTTACCACAGGATTAGCTGATTGCATACTTGCATAAACTAACAGGGGTACAGGTGTTCCTATTAAAGTGGCCAGTGAGTGTATATACCATATAAGCTAATCACACAGGTATCACACGACCACACTTGTAGCTCTAGCTGTTTTTTATGTTCCACCATAACAAGTGTTAGAAACAGGGATGTGTCTGTGTGGGTGTTTACTGCTCATATTGTTAAAGATCAAAGCCTTGTCCTGAGAGGAAGTCCATAATCATGCTTTCATTGTTCCACTGTTTGCTTTAAGGCATGTTTGTGTATTAATAGTATTTCCAACCTTTGGTTCGGCCGAACGCAGGACAGCTTAAAGATAAATAGCAAAAGAGAACGGTAAAAAACAACAACAGCATAATGTACATGCATAAGCTAAAACAGTGAGTACAGTGAGTCTGATATTGCACAAAAGTTTTGTAGAGGAAGTTCCACTATATTGGAGATATTAGGATAATATAGGAATATCTCTTTAGTTTTTCAGGTCAGGAATATCTCCAGAATGTTCTATGTTCCACAACTCACCAAGGGGCTTATAAAATATTTAATGAAGGAAACATCGGGATTGTACACATTCATGTCAAAAAATAGGTTGAATTTGTCATTTTATAATGAGACTTTAAAGTACACTTGTCTACTAAAGCAGACTCATAGTTTGTCTTCTAGTTTACAGTAGACAGATGTTAGATGTTAGATATTAGAGATTACATGAGATGTGCTACAGGTTCCTAAATCCAGTGATCCGGTTCAGGATTCTCCAGTTAGATCTAAATGTCTAACATTTTACGAAAAGTTTTACACATTTCTCAGTTCATCTGCTTAGACTTCAGGAGTAATTAGCCTTTATGTACATACACATAATTATTATACATTTCAACAGGTTTACAATGACATTATTTGTACTTTAGGGTGCAAAAAAAAAAACGACATCTATGTTCAAACTAAATTGAATGAACTTTAAAACTTAATAAAACGTAAACCAAATGTTCTTTTATTTGAACTGCCCTAAGATTAGATGTTTTCGACACGCTTCAAATGCAGAAACGCCCAGTTAAGTGTGTGTCTGCGCATGTGTGTGTGTGTGTGTGTGTGTGTGTGTGTCATCCAGCTTCTAAGAGGGTTTAAATGAAGTCCTCCGTGGCCTCTTGTTCCTTTGTTCCTTTTGTGCGGAGAGAAGAAGCCGTGGTCTCCTGAATGGAGCTCAAATCCCATCAGCCACGCTCCCTACCAGGCCACCGAGTCAATCAGAGCTCGCTCACTCACCCTCACTCTGTAATTAAAGGGATAGTTTCAGCAAGTACGCCAGCCTAACGATGAATGATAGTAAAGAATGAAGGCAAACTGGGAATCCTGCTGATATTATAGTGCTGGAATTTTGCGCATTTAAGATCATGGAGGAAATGCCAGGAAGCTATTAGTGTGCTGAGGTATTGATTAGCAGTATACATTGCCATATTTCCATGTGTGGGAGAGAGAGAGAGAGAGAGAGAGGGAGAGAGAGAGAAAAACTGCTCACATATTCTTATAAAAACAATTTTTCCTACAATTGCACGTCTTGAAGAGATTTATTCCTCTTATACCACAACACAAATATATTTTTATTTATGAGAGAATGGAGTGACATAAATGTCATACTTTTTTATTTTAATGTTAAAGAACATCCTGTAATTCCTTAGTCTTTTCCTTACCAAACTATTCTCCTATCCTTTCTTCACTCATTATTATTATTATTATTATTATTATTATTATTATTATTATTATTCCTGCTTCACTAGACTTAGTTATGACTAATTAAAATTCCTAACAATTGACCGGGACATAACCTAACTATTAAATACTTAATTAAATAAATAAATTCAATGTATTATTTTTGACTTTTTTATTTATTAAAAATAAATACATTTTAAGCTTACAATTAAAAACACACCAAACATAACATATTTATAAATAAATATTATAAAACAAAATTAAAGTAAAATAAAATATAATAAGCAAACTAAATCATATATATATATATACACACATCTTTTCATTCTAAAAATCTTTTCAACCCAATAAAACGTTAGCTTTCCTATTTTAGAACAATAATATTTAGTAATCTAATTCCAGAACAAAGAAATCAATGACACTAATGAAGCCAACCAACCTTCCTGATTTACATAAAAAATATCCAGATCCTCAGTTTATCTAAATTTTACTGCCATTAAAATACTAGAACTAGGATGAGGTCTGATACACGTCAGCTAACTTGTTCTTGAAAATTAGCTTCACTTTCTGTTTCATTTTAATTCAACTAACATTATAATAATATTATATTTACAATCTAACAAGCAATCCTTACTCTAGCTATGATTATGACTATGGTGGCATGAACGAGTTTGTCTTACTGTATTTTAATGTCAAGCATCAGAACAAGCAATTGGGAAAATTGTATAAAAAAATCCCACGATTCTTAAAGAAAAGCTGGAAATGAAACAAACGTGTAACAATCTAACACAAATCTGATATATGTTATGATCTTGGACACATCTTTGTATGTCTTTATTATGTTTCACATCATGTGACCATTTAATAATCCAGAATGAATTGAGGATGATGGTGGTATGATCTCGGATCAGCAGTTTTACTCCGGCATGATCGATTCGGAGAAATCTCTATTCTGTTATAACCAAAGAGTAATCAAAAACAACTTATATCTTGAGGGCTAGATCCAGCTCCTCCACAGCCTTCTCAAAGAGGGATCATTAGGCTGGATTATGGCACGTCACTGCTCAAAACGGGATTAAACCAGATTAATTAGCTTCAGGAGTCTTAGTCCAATCTGATCCTTCTTAAAGGCAACTTTTATCAACTGCAGCATGTTACTTACAATCCTGCTCCTTGATTAAGTGTTTTTAATGTTAAAGACAGAAAAGCAGAAGAAAGCTTGACATTGTAATAGTATTTTTTATTATGTTTTTTTCTCTAGCAGTGGACACGCTGACCCATCCCTAACAGATGTGGTGTGTCAGTACTAATCAACATTAGCCAACACATCCTCTTCATCAGTATATAACCGTTACCCAGCCTTCCCTATTGACACAGAGAGAAAGAACAACGGAGAGGAAGAAAGGAAAAAGAAAGAAAGCACCAATCTGAGGGAGGGGCAAACACGTGTTTGGGAGGGGCCCGTCGCCCATGAGGGGTCACTTTTTTCGAAGGGGCTTTGCTTTCTTTATTGACTCCAAGCAAGCCAAATAAGCAGATTGGCCGATCCGTTATGGACACGGGGGCATTGTGGGACAGGACGAGCTCGGACACAGAGCCGCCGCCATTCCCTGCCCCCACTGGGAGCAAGAGAAAGGGGACAAAGAGACCCCTCGCTGGGGAAAATCTGACAGAACTGCCCCCTCTGCCCAGGTGAACGGGGGTAAAAGACGAAGGAAAAGATGGAGAGAGAGAGAGAGAGAGAGAGAGAGAGAGAGAGAGAGAGAGAGAGAGAGAGAGAGAGAGAGAGAGGATGGATTGATGGGTGTGTTGGTGAACTTTGTCGGAAACAAAAGCTCCAGAAGGCTGTGAGACCGGAAAAAAAACGAATGAGCAATTGTTGGAAGCAGACGAAAGTACAAAAGAAATTGTAAGAAGGAGGGAGGACATGTTTGTTCATCATGCCACACTTTACATTCCAAACTTGAAAAATGAGATGGAGAACAGTTGCAGTTTATCTTCTTTCAATTCCAGAGCATTCCGCATACAGATCATACACATTACTTTCTTTAAATATTGTGGAATTATTTATCAGAGTATGACACATCCACTGAGTCACGTAGAACCGTTACACACTCAAACATGAATCATGGCTGAGTGGAGTAAGTGATTAAGTTAGTGGGGGTTGAGTAACTGTGCCTCATGGGATCCAAACACCTGGCAGAGAGACAGGAAAGCTAGAGAGTTATGATGGATAGGAAAAGGGAATGAGCAATGTGCCTTTGCTGAACTAGAAAAAAAAACAGAAAAAAACAACATTTGAAATGTTTTTGGCAGTCACTACAATACCCCCACACGAAGGAAATAGGATTCTAACTGACTGTTGATTTTATTATTATAATTCATTCATTCATTCATTCATTCATTTTCTACCGCTTATCCGAACTTCTCGGGTCACGGGGAGCCTGTGCCTATCTCAGGTGTCATCGGGCATCGAGGTAAGATACACCCTGGACGGAGTGCCAACCCATCGCAGGACACACACACTCACACTCATTATTATTATTATTATTATTATTATTATTATTATTATTATTATTATTATTATTATTATAAAGGCAGCTGAGAATTAAGTGCCATCTCATAAGGCTTCTGTTCGGTTAATAAACAACCTGCACCAATTCTATAATCCATGTCATCTCTGTTAGCTTCCCTTAGATAAGTCCCAATTTTACAGCATGACCACATGTTTATTTATTTAAAAATAAATTGGGAAGGGATAAAACAAAGGTCATTTTCATTCCAACCAAGCAACACTTAAAAATAATTCAAGGCAGAGAGGAACTGATTAAACAGGTGGCTCCAGGCTCCTGACTGGCAGATCCATTAATGACTCTGGGGCACTGTGGGACAGGACAGGCCACTAGACTGGCCACTGTGGATAAATCTGGCCACCCTTGGGATGATCTTACTGACTCTAATAGAGTGAACATGAAGACTGAACAGCAGTAACTCAGCACAACCAAAGAGATAAGATAAACTGCCTGTCAGAATACCACCTGGAGTATCCCTGAAGTTGGTTGGAAAATATATGACCATCTATTTGAATAGTTGACAGTACACATCTTTGTTAGCTGGCACACACCTATTTTCTGGGTTGTGTTGTGTTCCCCTTTAAAAACTCTCTCACTCACTCACTCATTTTCTACCGCATATCCGAACTTCTCAGGTCACGGGGAGCCTGTGCCTATCTCAGGCATCTTCGGGCATCAAGGCAGGATACACCCTGGAGGAAGTGCCAACCCATCGCAGGACACACACACTCTCATTCACTCACACACACACACACTCACACACTATGGACAATTTTCCAGAGATGCCAATCAACCTACCATGCATGTCTTTGGACCGGGGGAGGAAATTGGAGTACCCGGAGGAAACCCTCGAGGCACAGGGAGAACATGCAAACTCCACACACACAAGGCGGAGGCGGGAATCAAACCCCCAACCCTGGAGGTGTGAGGCAAACGTGTTAACCACTAAGCCACCGTGTACCCCCCCTTTAATGCTAGGTCAGATATTTGAGCATCATTTCCTGCTGCTGATTGAAGACAGTTTCATGTTTCCACCAGATCATGATAATCACAAGCACTGGTAGCTGTAGTTCTGTGAAAGTCACCAGAAGCTTCAAGTCCCAGTACTATCATCCTAATCACTGTTTAAAAAGCCTCTTGAGGAACCACTTCAGCAAGACCGTAAATGCTCAACTGTTTAGCTAGGTGCTTAAGCAGAATTCAATGTAAGCTGGCTGCCTAGCTGCAAAGTTGGATTAAAGGTTTTGCTCAAGTGGTCCTCAAGGGTTTTATCAAACAGTGGGAGCTGCAGGGCTAGTCGCTGGAAGGTCCCAGGACTACTAGAGAAATGTTAGATAAGTCGCTCAAGGAAGCAGCTGCTCAAAACTCTTAACCTTTAACTGTTCAACTGTTTAGGATGAAAGTCTTAATGGTCTTGCTCAAGCTTCCCAAAGTTCACCTTAATGAACAGTGGTTATTGTTTATAGTCTTGGTGGCAGAACCTTCACAGAACTGTAACCATGGTGCAGAAGTGTAACATGCTTGGGTTGGATTCTGTGTCACTTGTTAGCTGCCTCAGATGAATGCAATCCCCAAATGAATAAATCTGAATGCAGTGAACTAGCTCCATGTGAACCAGAGCCCCTGACCCGACTGCCCTTGCTTGCTGATGCTTCCGCACAGGTCCTCCTCTATTGAGCTTCACTTAAAGGAAATCGCTCATTCCTTTGATCCAATGAATAGTTTCGCACTCATTCAAGTGTGTGGGTACAAGAATCCCAGGCCAAACACGGCGTTAATAGGAAGGATTACCACACACACACACACACACACACACACGCACACACACACACACACACACACACACACACACACACATACACACCCACACACACACACACACAAGTGACTCAGTCACTGAAAAAAAAAACATTCAAACTGAGGTTTAGCTGAAGAAACTCTCACAGCTGATCTGAAATCAGCTTTAGTAGCTACTTAAGAGTTCCAGATCAGAGTAAAAAAAAAATGCTCCAGATGCTCATTTGTAGTGAATAGGAGTGTGTGGGGGTGTCTTAATGCCTGTCCTCCTCCTTCATTTCCCAGCAGCAGCTGACTCACACACAATAGGATGAGTCTATAGAATGGCGGGATGATGGAGATGAAGAAAGCAATAGATACAATCCTCAAACACTGTGAAACGAAACAAGCTCGTAAATATGCTTTAGATTGTCATTTAAACTCTTAGCAGGAATGAAAGGTAGAAAGACATGTACACAATTTTCCCTCCACATCAAACAAGTTTGAGGTAATGTTTAGTTTGTTAGTTTTGCAATGATACCACAATGATCTCTTTTAATCGATCTCAACAATCGATTTCATTAATAGTATTAAATATAATAAAAATACAGGTAAGTTCTGAAGCTTGAATCAAATCAATAATTATAATTGGAAAAACTATCCAAATATATGTATTTGTGTGTACACACACACACACACACACACACACACACACACACACACACACACACAAACACACACACACACACACACACATAGATATAGATAGATAGATAGATTTCCCCCCAATGCAAGCATGTGATCTCCAAAGTATGTAAAGCAAGCGTTCATACACAATGTCAAACACTGCTAATTTTGTTGCTAATCAGTGTTAATTCATGAGTCACATCAATAAGGCTGGTATCTCTTTTGCTATTGTATATATTGCGATGCTGAAGGAATGTTATTGCTATGGACAGACAGCTAGCAGTGGATTTTCAAAGGCTGTTCCCATTTCATCCAGATACAGGGCAAGCCAATTTAAGGGAAGCAGTAAAACTCTTTTTTTCTTTCTCTTTTATTTTTGAAAGGAAGGCCACACAACAAAAGAGTGAGTGAAGTTGCCATCTGGAACTTCAACAGGGAACACACACACACACACACACACACACACACACACACACACACACACACACTCAGCATAGTGACTCAGAGCTGAGGTGTTTAAAAGAGAATAATAAGGTTTTTTTTTTTTGCTCTGCGGGATCAGCTGTGTTCATCATGACTGCTTGAAGAGATCATTAAAGTTTAGCGAGTAAAGAGCTGGTCTTCTGATCCTACCAGCTCTTCTGGCTGTAAAGGGTCAGAGAGGACAAAAAATGCTTGAAACAGCACTGAGATTGTGTCGTCACTTTCTTGAACACACACTCAACTTCTACTCACAAATGACTCGGTATCATACACCATCCTGAGCAGGACAACCTCTACATCACACTCTTAAAACCGTGTGCTATTTATTTAAGACGTCCAACAGTGTGGCATGGTGTAAGAAAAATCATAATCATAGATGATATGAAGAACATGATGCAAAGCTATATGATTTCTCTGCTAAATATGTTATTTTCTAATATGGATTCGCATATCATTTCACTTACACAAACTTAAAAAAGCTAAATTCAATACTCTTAAAGGTTCTGTTTAGAAAGCTACAACTGTTTGCTTCATGTCCGAGACGCTTCCCAGTCTAAACCATATAGCAATCTAACAACTCTTTCTTAGTCCACCAGAATCACCCTAATCCATGTAATAATTATCATTTAAACACAGAACTAAACTGCTATTTACATTCATAGCTACACAACCATAAACATGTGGAACAAAAAAAATTATTCATGAAGCCTGTTTAAGTTGTTAAAGTCATGAAAACATTGTTGCCAGGCAACCTTTGCATTGTAGATTACAAGACAATAATGATTTAGCTAACTAGCATGTTGCTGCTAAACCTGTTATATGTGGAAATAAGACTAAACTGTCAGGAATACCAACATTTTCCTCAGATATGTTAGTAAAATATTAAGCTAAGCCTTTATATGAATTACACTTGAAGTAGACTTAGCGTATGTTGCTAACAGAGCAGTGTTAACTGAGCTAACAGAAAAAATATATATAAATTATAATATAAAAATATAATTATAGAGATGTAGGTGTCTAGATAAACATTTATCAGCCTAAGACTAAAGTAATCAGCTGTATCTGAGACAGAAGACCTGTGAAACAAGGTAAACATTGCGCCATCTATTGACAACACGGCGCCACAGCGGCTAAACTAACGCTTTACAAAAATTGTAAAATGATTATAGTATTGTTTTTTATGCACGTGGCGGTCAGAGATTACAACAAAACAAACATTTACCAGTGGTATTTTTCATCGTGTAAAAGTGCTATAAACAATGAAGAAGTTCATTGGATAACTAAGTGTTTTGTTCATGTTTATAGATTACAGCATTACCGTCTCAGGAAGGTGCAATGCATTTCATTGAACATCCTCGATTCAGGTTTCCATGTGATTGGATGCAATTACCAAACTGCCCACAGAACTCTTTTATACTGGAGTGATTTAAGGCAATAGCTGTGTGTGTAAGATTTTTTTTTACTGCTTTTTTTTTTTTAAATAAAAGAATTTCAGTACCACTTCAGAACCTCTAAAGGCATCTAGAAGACCCTTGTTGGAGATCTAAAGACTAAAGCCAGTCTGGAGTTCAGACACGTGGCAAAAACTTTGAGGCAAACCGAGTGACGAGTGTACGACACCTTTTTAACTTAAAAGATACACCGAATAATTGAAAAAGTCATATTTTATTTGGGACAGGAAAATCCTTTTTTTTATTTTATTTTCATTATTCATCCCACGCCTTGCACTCTCATTACCTTAAATCAGTGAAGAAAAAGCCTTGATCAGTGTAAATCAAACCATTAACTTATACATAATGTACACATGTATCAGCTTACATAGTGTCACTAAGTACATGGTCCTTGCTCTAGAAACCGTTCGGTCCATGTATTCCTACATACCAGTGGATTCCCTGAACCCCCTCCAAATAACCTCCCACTCAAAAGCTTATGAAAAGAAAAGAAATAAGCAAGAATCAAAGAAGTTAATAAGAAGAAAAACATCTGTTAGACTGCTGATCTCCGATCAGCTCCTGCGCATGCATCAAACCGAGTTGGACAGACAGGAGCAAACAGAAGATCAGCTCTTTTACACATCCGCATTCAGGATTTTTAAAGAAATATTTCACACCAAAAATCTAGCGATGTTTGCGAAACAGAACGTACCAGCTTTCGCTAATCTGTAGCAGCGCTGGATTTTTAAGGTGAAGCACGTCTTTATTCTTCCCTCTTAACGACGAGGCACAAACAAAGCAGTGAGGTGCGAATTAAAAATGATTAAAGATAAATAAAAGCAAGGAAAGATGGCTGGTTGATGATACACACACAGAAACAAACAAACAAAGAAAAAAACACCACAACAACACTAAGAGGAATACACCACCCCCTCCCCCCAAACAAAAACAACTCGATAGAGCTTCGGCTATATTATCGCATTCAAGGGTTTTTTTTGTTGGATGTTTCAGCACTTGCAAAAAAAAAAAAAAAGGGGGGGGATATTTACAAATTCATCCTTCAAACACCGCAACATACGTCAGTGAGCTACACATGGACTGGATGCACTTTAATATCAGTGAAAAGGAAAAATTTGATATTTACAAATGTGAGCTTGAGATTAAGGTTATGACGTAGCTGTGGTTTGTGTGTTCTGGGCTGCAGCGTGTTGCTATTTATATATGAGTGCTCTTTTATACATGTATGTGAAAGAACACGCACAAATAAAATTAAAAAAGCACTTTTTTTTTTTTTAAACACATACACTTCAATGGAAGCTTAAGATCTGAAGAATGTATTTCGAGTTGTTGGTTAACTGGGGCAACAAACGGCATCTTTGA
The DNA here is from genome assembly GCF_022655615.1 of Tachysurus fulvidraco. Classification (NCBI taxonomy): domain Eukaryota; kingdom Metazoa; phylum Chordata; class Actinopteri; order Siluriformes; family Bagridae; genus Tachysurus; species Tachysurus fulvidraco. The sequence goes on along the minus strand of NC_062535.1, from coordinate 11,948,895 downwards.
CAGTGCTCTTATGCCTCCCTTAAAGACATCTTGTTCAGCAGAGGAGAGTTTAGTCCAGGCTCTGATTGGTCGATTTCAGTCTACCTTCACAACGCTGTAGATTTTGGTAACGAACCAGAAACAGGCAAAGAATCCAATCGTTCCTGTGAAGAGAAAACGTCGAATTGGAGTTTAATTGAAAAGAAAAAAAATGACTCAAACATACAGAGACTTTCACAATCAATACTGAATTTGATGTGCATTTCATTTTGGCTTATTGGTGACTAAAGCCCTGAGTGTGATGGTATAGGAACATAATCAGTGATGTAATTCAAAGCTAAATCTTCATCACACACACACACACACACACACACACACACACACACACACTGACAGACACACACACACACACACACAGACAGACACACACACACACACACACACAGACAGACACACACACACACACACACAGACAGACACACACACACACACAGACACACACACACACACAGACAGTCAGATACACACACACACACACACAGACAGACAGACACACACACGCAGACAGACACACACACGCAGACAGGCACACACACGCAGACAGGCACACACACACAGACAGACACACACAGACAGACAGACACACACACAGACAGACACACACACAGACAGACACACACACAGACAGACACACACAGACAGAGACACACGCAGACAGGCACACACACACAGACAGACACACACAGACAGACAGACACACACACAGACAGACACACACACAGACAGACACACACACAGACAGACACACACACAGACAGAGACACACACAGACAGAGACACACACAGACAGACACACACACAGACAGACACACACACAGACAGACACACACACAGACAGACACACACACAGACAGACAGACACACAGACAGACACACACACACACACAGACAGGCACACACACACACAGACAGGCACACACACACACAGACAGGCACACACACACACAGACAGGCACACACACACACAGACAGGCACACACACACACAGACAGGCACACACACACACAGACAGGCACACACACACACAGACAGGCACACACACACACAGACAGGCACACACACACACAGACAGACACACACACACAGACAGACACACACACACAGACAGACACACACACAGACAGACACACAGACAGGCACACACACACACAGACAGGCACACACACACACAGACAGGCACACACACACACAGACAGGCACACACACACACAGACAGGCACACACACACACAGACAGGCACACACACACACAGACAGGCACACACACACACAGACAGGCACACACACACACAGACAGGCACACACACACACAGACAGGCACACACACACACAGACAGGCACACACACACACAGACAGGCACACACACACACAGACAGGCACACACACACACAGACAGGCACACACACACACAGACACACACACAGACAGACACACACACAGACAGACACACACACAGACAGACACACACACAGACAGACACACACACAGACAGACACACACACAGACAGACACACACACACACAGACAGACACACACACAGACAGACACACACACAGACAGACACACACACAGACAGACACACACACAGACAGACACACACACAGACAGACACACACACAGACAGACACACACACAGACAGACACACACACAGACAGACACACACACAGACAGACACACACACACAGACAGAGACACACACAGACAGACACACACACAGACAGACACACACACAGACAGACACACACACAGACAGACACACACACAGACAGACACACACACAGACAGACACACACACAGACAGACACACACACACAGACAGAGACACACACAGACAGACACACACACAGACAGACACACACAGACAGACACACACACAGACAGACACACACACAGACAGACACACACACAGACAGACACACACACAGACACACCTGTGAAGAGGAAGAAGATCAAAGCCATGATCGTGGTGTAGCCAAAGTAAAGGATGGTGCTAGCCAGGCCGGTGATCTGCAGCTTGGAGAAGAAATAATGCACAGCGTACACAAGGAAATATGCAGCCGTGAAGCCACTGGTAAGGAAGGAGCGCCACTGCCAGTGGTAGTCCTGATGATACAAAACAAAGCCCAGTGTCAGCATCCCTTGGACTGAACAGCGAGAGGAGCTGTACCTAAAGTCAATCCTACACCAAAATGGTGACAGTATGGTTTTTATTGTTAGGGGTCATCTACAGTAACATACTTTTGATTAAAATCTAGTAACCACAGGAAAAAAGGAGGCTGTAGTTTTTCTTTTCTTTTGAATCTCAAGAATGAATCCAATATTATTCCTAAAAGGAAAATGGAATTTAATGGGAATTTTTTGGAGACTAGTAAATAATAATCTTCACCCATGGGATTCACCAATGTCATAATTCTCTTGTGTGTGCGTGTGTGTGTGTGTGTGTGTGTGTGTTTTAATAACCTCAGCACACAGGTGGAAATAACAGAGCAGGATGGTGGCCTCAGAGCAAGTGATCACCAGGATGATGAAGACGAGGAAGAGGAACCCAAACATGTAGTACATTTGATGGGACCTAAAGACCACACACACACACACACAATCTTTATATTATTATAAAACTCTAGAAGCTATAATAACACAGTTCAGTTATTCAGTGCTTCCTCCAAACTAACACACATCTTTAATACTACAGCACATAACAGACCTTAATAAAACAGAACTTACCAGATGCTGTTGAGGATGAAGAACAGCTGGATGAAGATGCATCCAAAGGGCAGGATCCCACCCATCACAATGCCTGGGAGAGGTTTGGTGTAGAAAGACTGTTCTGGAATCTGTCGAGGTATCTGATTGGTGCGCACTGGGTGTTCGATGCCCTGAATCACACAGAAGCAACAAACAATTAACACACACACAATTTATAGCATTTAGCAGACACCCTTATCCATGACTTACAATTTATTTCAATTTATACAACTGAGCAATTAAGGGTTAAGGGCCTTGCTCAGGGGCCCAGCAGCGGCTGCTTGATGGACCTGGGATTCGAACTCATGACCCTCCGGTCAGTAATCCAACGCCTTACCCACTAGGCTACCACATCCACCATAGACTACACATGGGACCGCTAACGTTCGAGCGTCTTTAAACGCATAAATATTCCTGATCTAGTATTACAAGCACTCACAGATTTCTTAAAGCCAAAGTAGGCTCCGACGAAGGTGAGAGGGACGGAGATGCAGAACCACAGAGCCAAGATGGCCACCAGAGTGCCGAAGGGCATGGCAGCGGATGATCCCTCACCCCACAGGATCAGGTTCATCAGGAAGAAATCAGCGAACACCACACTGCAGGAAGAACAGAGGCTTTAACAACAAGGTCATAAACAAACGACAAAGCGTGATGTGGATTTATACAGAAGAAATGTATACACGTGTCTAACCGATCCAACATGAAAAAAAAAGCTTGATGTGTGAAAGAAACAAGAGGTGTAAAACTCACCCGGGGCAGAGGAATGCTGTCAGTAGCACATTGGTCTTCCATTTCTCTCCTCCAAACGCTGCACACATCAAACACACAGAAGCTCACATCAACACATGTGAAGATTACTTACAAATAGGCATCATGGGAAAATCCATTTAGTAAACCATGCAGTTGCTTACAAATTTATTAAATAAACAAACAAACAAAAGAACACAAAGTACTTCTCAAAAACACCTTTTTGTATATCTTAACTTCACACGTTGCTTATAACACCAGCAGTGTGTATGAAGCTAGAACGTTCCCCTTTCGGACACTGATTAGGACTAACGACCTGCATGAGGCTCTAACAGAACCCTGGGGTCAGAGGTGAGGGATTAATGTCTCAGCAGCGTACTCACACTTGTAGAATCGGGCAGCAATGTAACCAGCTGGAGTTCCCAGCAGCACCCACAGCACCACGGCACACGTCATCAGAGCACCACGGTTAGCTGGGGACAGGAAGCCCAGACACGCAAAGACTACATAGAGACAGAGAGAGACAAAGTGTGTGACTCATTCAGGTGACTGAACCTGAAGCATTCTTTATAAAGCCTTTATACACTAAAAGATCCTCCATAAGAGAGGAGCACAAAGATGAGACACACCTGTACTACATTATTTTATGGTTTATATATATATATATATATATATAGTTATGCTTGTGTTGATATAATAATTATGTGTTATAATTATGTATAATTATGTTGAGTGTTGATCTAATAATTATGAAATTTACATTTACAGCATTTAGCAGACTCCCTTATATCCAGAACAACTTACTGTACAATAGCTCATTTTTGTACAGCTGAGCAATTAAGGGCCTTGCTCAGGGGCCCAATGGTGGCAGCTTGGTGGACCTGGGATCGAACTCACAACCTTCCGATTGGTAGCCCGACACCTCAACCACTAGGCTACCACATGCCCCGAAATAAGGAATACTCCTTCACGATATAGCCGTGTGTGAGAGTAAAAGCAGGTGTGTATCAGATGTGGCACTTACAGAGAGTGACGAACGTCATGATGAAGATCTGTGTTCCCGAGCCGAGGAAAACGGACAGCAGCATTCCTTTCCTCGGCGGTCGGAACACGTCACCGTGCACCAGCTTCCAGCCAAACTCCTCCTGAGCATCCTCCTATAGAACAAACACACACACACACACACACACACACACACACACACACACACACACACACACACACACACACACACAAAAGGGCTGAGAGATCTGGATGTGGCCTTCAGAGATGGTTTGTGGTTCACACGTCTAATAGAGTTTAATTGGGATGAAAGGGAAAAAAAAATAGAATGCATGCTGTCACTCTGCATCAGCCCCAAGTTTGGTTAATGAGTATGAAGCATGCATGTGTGTAAAAGAAAGAGAGAGAGTCTTAATATCAGAGAGACAGGATCCTTAAAACAACTAGACACGGAAATAACAAGAAAAATGAGCAAAAGGAAAATGAAGTGGTTTGTACAGGACAGATGTTTAGGCAAAAATAATACATCTTTATATTTGTAGTAAAGAATCGTTCACGGTTCTGTGTGGGTCAGACGCCGTGGCAGTAGTTATGGTTTAATGAAGAGATATTAGCTCTGTTACTGTAATACACAGTGAGGGATTAATGTCTCACTGTTGGACGGTTATTGTTTTTAGGTGCTAGACTCACCACAGAGTCCATCTGGTTATAACGGGCGATGTCTTTGTGCAGCGTGCGCAGCATGATCATAGCCACCATACCGGAGAGGAAGAGCACGATGACCAGGGAGTTCATTATACTGCAGCCAAACACATGGGAACAAGAGAGCAACAAACAGCCTGTAAATACAAACTAGTTACTTCTGCTAATGATTAGTTTATGCATCTTGTATAGGAACAACATGGGTACAATATTGTGTGTGTGTACATGCATAAACAAATAGAATGGTATCGCCCAATATACTCTGTGTGTGTGTGTGTGTGTGTGTGTGTGTGTGTGTGTACATGCATAAACAAATAGAATGGTATGGCCCGACATACTCTGTGTGTGTGTGTGTGTACATGCATAAACAAATAGAATGGTATCGCCCGACATACTATCTGTGTGTGTGTGTGTGTGTGTGTGTACATGCATAAACAAATAGAATGGTATCGCCCGACATACTATCTGTGTGTGTGTGTGTGTGTGTGTGTGTGTACATGCATAAACAAATAGAATGGTATCGCCCGACATACTATCTGTGTGTGTGTGTGTGTGTGTGTGTGTGTACATGCATAAACAAATAGAATGGTATCGCCCGACATACTATCTGTGTGTGTGTGTGTGTGTGTGTGTACATGCATAAACAAATAGAATGGTATCGCCCGACATACTATGTGTGTGTGTGTGTGTGTGTGTGTACATGCATAAACCAATAGAATGGTATCGCCCGACATACTCTGTGTGTGTGTGTGTGTGTGTGTGTGTGTGTTTGTGTGTGTGTAGATGCATAAACAAATAGAATGGTATCGCCCGACATACTGTTTGTGTGTGTGTGTGTGTGTGTGTGTGTGTGTGTGTACATGCATAAACAAATAGAATGGTATCGCCCGACATACTATCTGTGTGTGTGTGTGTGTGTGTGTGTACATGCATAAACAAATAGAATGGTATCGCCCGACATACTATGTGTGTGTGTGTGTGTGTGTGTGTGTGTGTACATGCATAAACAAATAGAATGGTATCGCCCGACATACTCTGTGTGTGTGTGTGTGTGTGTGTACATGCATAAACAAATAGAATGGTATCGCCCGACATACTATGTGTGTGTGTGTGTGTGTGTGTGTGTGTGTGTGTACATGCATAAACAAATAGAATGGTATCGCCCGACATACTCTGTGTGTGTGTGTGTGTGTGTGTACATGCATAAACCAATAGAATGGTATCGCCCGACATACTCTGTGTGTGTGTGTGTGTGTGTGTGTGTTTGTGTGTGTGTGTGTGTAGATGCATAAACAAATAGAATGGTATCGCCCGACATACTGTGTGTGTGTGTGTGTAGATGCATAAACAAATAGAATGCTATTGCATGACATTCTGTGTGTGTGTGTAGATGCATAAACAAATAGAATGGAATCGCCCGACATACTGTGTGTGTGTGTGTGTGTGTGTGTGTGTGTACATGCATATACAAGCAGAATTGTATTGCATAACATTCTGTGTGTGTGTGTGTGTGTGTGTGTGTGTGTGTGTGTGTGCATAAACCAATAGAATGGTATCGCCCGACATACTGTGTGTGTGTGTGTGTGTGTGTGTGTACATGCATATACAAGCAGAATGGTATTGCATAACATTGTGTGTATGTGTGTGTGTGTGTACATGCATAAACAAATAGAATGGTATCGCCCGACATACTATGTGTGTGTGTGTGTGTGTGTGTACATGCATATACAAGCAGAATGGTATTGCATAACATTGTGTG